>NW_021637236.1:0-86634 GCF_004799145.2 Neltuma alba
TGGGAATCAAAGCTGATAGATTTGAGACAGCAAGATCGTGTGAGCAACAGGTAGATAGTCTCACTTAGGCTATTTCGGGAGAAATTCAAGGAAATTGTTAACCAAGTTAGGATATGTACAGCCCCAAACTTGAGGGAGAGTATGAGAAATAGGGAATTAATTTTGTACATGTTTAGTGTTAGTTGGGCTGGGTTGTATTGCTTGATACATGTAGGCCCTTTCTGTTAGTTAATTATTTTTATTCTTGTTTTCTTTCTTTATTTTGTTGTTTTAGTCTGGGCTTATAAATAGGTGCTGGACCTGGGTATTTTGTGTGTGAGTCCAATGGCAGTGTAATTGTCCATTTAGTAATGAGAATTCCCAGTTTTCCAATACGCTGCGTTTGACTACGGTGGAAGTCTTCAATAACATTGGTTCCTTTAAGATCTTCTTTTGGTTGAAGTGGTTATTAATTATTCTACACAACAATTAATGGCTTCTTCTCCTTCATCTTCTCCATTTCAGACTCTGCAACAACAAAGATAGTAGCTTTGATACTATATATAGCGAGGTTTTTATCATTCATGCCCAATTCTATAGGATGCCCTACGCCACCATCTTCAGCTTCCGTGATTCAATTACCGATACTGGAAACTTGTGTTCAGCTCCCCTCCACGACCACCGCAGTTCAGGCGCAGCTGTTCTCCTCCCTATGGCGAAACCTACTTTGGTCACCCCCCCCCCCCGGGGCAGCTTCTTCGATGGCTGTCTTATAATTGATTTCATCGCTAACGTTTAGATTTTGGACTTGATCATTCGTTCCATTCTCTTTACTATCCTTGCACTTCTGAGAATTAAAATATTGTCTATTTCAACTTTTTCCTAATATATATTCTCACATGAAATTGTTTTTGTTATGCAGCTGAGTCTTTAAGCATTCCATTATTGAAACCATATCTGGGAATTAAGAATGGCCAAGTAAGAAATTGGAACAAAGAGGAGGGAGTAATTTTGCTGTTTTTGGAGCAACGGCTTTGAGTGTAAGCTTCTTTGAAGAGAGAGGTATCCATACTGGCTATACCAATGATTCTCTCAAAAGATCAATTGGGTTGGTTCAAGGAATTGTTGCCTTCTCTTTGCAATTTTTCCTCAAGTAAGTTCCTAGTTTTACTTATCACTTCATTTATATTTGTTGAAGGATGTTTCGCATATCAATCAAGAACTTTCATTCACATACGTATAAAGCATGTTGCATTATGATATATTATCATGGGATCTTATTTCATGTAATTTTCTATATTTAAAAAGCACATTCCTTTCTGTATTTTTGTTTTATGAAAGTGCAGATTTTTTTTTAAACTTTATACTAGATTTTAGTTTGGTTCTTTAATTTTTTAAGTATTCTTTTAGTCTTGTAACTTAACATAATTAGTTTCAAATGATAATTTTGTGTCAATAATTGATTTTTTAAAACATAAACTTATACATGTAAGGGTTTTAGAAGATTAAAAAGACACTTTATAAAATTAAGAGATCAAAAACAAAATCTCATAATATATTGTTTTCTTTTTAATTTTCAACTGCCACCCCTAATTTGAAAAATATACGAATCATAATATAATTGGACGTTTATTAGTTAATGTGCGTCAAATTTCCCATGACATATTTGACACGGACGCTATGGGCACACAATATTGTTTAATCTTGCAGGCTGTAAGAAAGTGTTTGAGAAGTCACTTTTTTCTGGTGGGAGAAATTGGAGTCAATGACTTCAAAAGATGTTTGTTTGGGGGAAGAAGATTAGCTGAGATCAAAACTTACGTGCCTTATGTCGTTAATACAATCTCTTCAACAATAACGGTGAGATTTTTGAAAAGGTCATGCCATTATTTAATTTCAGCTGGACAATCTATACACACATGTATATACAAAATGAGAGCTCAATCTCAAAAATTAGGAGAAAATCTCTTGAATTTATAAACTTCACAACATTGGTAAGATTTTCCTATATGGGACTCATAACATCTCGCTATTAATATACGAGCTAGTTAGAATGTTTGTTTTTCTATAAAACCTTACTTCATCATCCAAAATTATAAATCTTTTCTCAAATTATCCGTATAAATCATATATGTGAAAAGGGTGTTTTCATCAATGGGATAATGATCAAAGGGGTATTTTAAAAAAATCACACATATTTATTACAAATAATTAACTTAATTAATTTTTTAATATTTGAACATTAGCTATTTAGCTCATATGTTCAAGACATGCATGGCAGAGAAATACTTTTCATCAAGGATTTAAGTTGTACTTTTGGTCGCAGGATTTGCTAGATGTAGGGGCTCAAACGCTCATTGTTCCTGGAAATTTACCACTAGGATGTGGTGCGGCATATTTAACAAAGTTTGAGAGCGACGATGAGAAGAAGACTATAATGAATATGGCCGCTTGATTTGGTTAAACAAGTTTATTGAATACTTCAGTAAGAGGTTTCAAGCTGAATTGAATCATCTTAAGGAGCTTCATCCTCATGCCAATATCATATATGCTGATTATTATAACGCTGCGTTGCCACTCTATCATTCTCCCACAAAATTTGGTAATATAACGATCCTTCTCAAATGTCAATACTACGATAATTTTTCACAATATAATGGCAGATTTGATTTTGTTATTATATAACATTCTGATTTGTGATAATCTTATAAAATTATATGCAACAGGTTTTATGGGTCTGAATGCTTGTACTTTGTGGAACTGGAGGAGCCTACAATGTAGATATTACAAAAATATGCGGAGTTGAAGGAGTGAAAGTTTGTGAAGATCCTTCAAAGTACATAAGCTGGGATGGTGTTCATTTGACAGGAGCAGCGAATAAACTGATCGCAAGATATTTGTTAAAAGGATCCTACGCTGCTACTAAATTTGATGATTTGTGCTTGAAGAATAAAGCCTTCCGAAGTTTTTAACAGCCTGAATTATACAAATAGGGGGAGGGAAGGGGTGAGCCAATGGCATTGTAGTTCAAGGCATGAAAGCCCTCCTATGAATGAGAGATCATGGATTTGATCTTGTTTGTAACTGGCTGTTAGTGCCTACCTTCAGTAAAAAGAAAAAAAAATTAATTTGAAACATATTTAACAAGTTAACTATCATTTTTTGATGTCGATAAATTGGTTAGAATGTCTTATACTTTCTCTGGTCTTCATTATAAGGGGTTGTCTGGAAGAAATTTTGATTCTTATTAAATAGAATCATTGAATTTTTTCCTAGCTTACCCGCAGTCACAAATTATTATTACCCATGTAACTAACTTTTCACTAGCTCCTCGAAATTCCTATAATGGTAAGTTTGGAAATTTTTGTTGGAGCATATTTAATGATATAACTATTATTACTTGATCTCTGTGAATTAGCTTGTTAACCCTTTATAATAAGTATATAAGGAAGTACTATGACTGGAGTATTCTAAAACTTTTGAAAATACCACGGAGCCATAGAAAATGAGAAGCAAAAACATGGTGAATTAAAAAAATAATTTAGTCGTTTAATTATTTTGAGAATTGTTTAATCATGAAGGAACACATAAATTTACACTTGCAATGGACGTTTCTCCTTAATCTCCTTTCTTCACAGTGGACCCTGCATATAGTGGCCGGCACTACAAAAAATTAACTTTCAGCGGCGACATGTATAAAAGTCGCCGCTAAAGTTTAAAAAGTCATTACCGTAGCAGCCGTGGTTGAAAACTTTTAGCGACGACTAAAAAGGTTGCCGTTGAAGTATCCTTCAGTGACGACTTTTAAAAGTTTCAGCGGCGACAAGAACATTGCCACTGAAAGACGCTTTTAGTGGCGACATTCTTGTCGCCGCTAAAAGACTTTTCAGCGGCAACAATTTGTCGCCGCCAAAGGGGATGTTCAACGGTGACTTTTTTGTCACCCCTGAAAGTAATGCCTAAGAAGAATTGGCTTTACCAACGCCATATCATCACCGCCGGCTGCCACATCATCATCCAAATATTTTCACCTTAAATGTGTCTTCTTCAAGGTTCGAACTCGTGACCACCTCCTTTCGTATCCAATCTTCTTGCCGCTGAGCCAGATTGAATTTATTTATTAATATTGTAAAATAAAATATATATTATTATATTATACTTTCAGCGGTGACATTATAAAGTCACCGCTAAAAATCAGACCTTTAGCAGCAACACTGATAGACTTTTAGCGGCAACAATAGAACGTTGCCGCTGAAAGTGAATCTAATGATTCTCAAAAGTATACTTTTAACGGCGACAAAAAAAAGACACCGCTGAAAGTCTTAGTTTCAACGGTGAACTTTCAGCGGCGACTAAAAAAGTCCACCTTCAGCGGCGACACTTTTGCTGCTGCCGAAAGTTGTCGCCTAAAGTCTTTTTTTTGTAGTGCGGGTTAGAAATCTTTTGGTATTGCAGTGTAATTTCAAAATCTTCTAATTCTTATTTGAAATAAAATCGCACACTGTGCAGGTTACGTGAAATGCTTCCATTTCTTAAAAGGCTGTTTTAACTTTGTAATTACTGATAGTGTATAAGCCTACTTAATTAAATAAAATAATTAAATGTGTAATGACCATAATCTTCTTGTAAACTTTATAATGAAACAGATATTAAATTCAAATTATTTGAGGATTGGAAAAGTCTCTCATATGGATTTTCTCGCTTTTCTCGTTGAATTCTTGAAGCGTGACCATGGGATTTCTTCACTGTTTTTGCTTCAAATCTTGATGTCAAGATTATTTTATTGTTCTTAATGTTGCTTTTGTTCTCTGTTACTGTTAACACCAATTGTTTGTGAGCAATCGTTTTGGTGCTGCTGGGATTTTGATATCCAAACCTCAGCCTTGTTATTGATTTTCTTGTGTTAGCTAGCAAGAAGCCGATGAAATGCCAGACAAAACCTTCTCTTTATTCTTCAATCCCTGGTTGCGAGGATGATGATGATATGAGCGGTGAGTGAAGATGATGACTACGATGTGGCATAATACATGGCATAATCACCTCAGCATAATTAGATTAACAACATTGACCATTAAAAAGCTCGTTGACATTGGTACGATTTTGCAACTTATGCGACACTCTCAAAAAACAAGAAATTTCTAATACCTACAGCTCTTTCGTAAAAATTTCTGAGAAAAAATTGACCTTTAATCTTAAATTTAATAGCAAAGATAATGTGGTCATGAAATTTATTTCTTTTATTTTTTTAGAGATGGGTTTTCGTCATTTAGAGTAATTTTATAAATCTGCCATCCTTAAACAATGAACATAAATGATTTCATAGAGATTAACATAGAGGGGCCAAAGATGAAAAACTACATAGATGGGTCAAAAATTGATTTTAACATTTTACAACAAAAACATTTTTAATTTAAAAAAGGAAAAATACCTTGTGGTATTGAAAAATGTATTTGTTAACAAATTTTATAAGTGCAATGAAAAATAACAACGAGATTGATTCTCGTTATTATTTTTAGGCCAAAATACACATAATTCCCTCAACTTTAGGTGAATTGCATAAAACCCCCTCAACTTCAAAAGGTTACACCCTCAACTTTCATATTGTGACTACAAGCCCTCTATTGTTAAAATGGCCGTTAAATGTGAATGCCATGTCAACTTATTAAAAATTATATAGCAAATGAGATGTAATTTTTATTATCTTATTTATTTATTTTAGGTTAGAGCCAAAAATTGTAGTAAACGGTATTTTTGCCGTTCAACATGATATTAATCCCTAGCACAACTCTCCCAAATTCATTAGTCGTCTTGCTCTAACAGCCTCCTACTACTTGCAAATCTTTTATACCATATCTACTCTATCAACGATGCTCACTTCATCTTCTAACCATGATCTTCATTTAAATTTATCCTCATGCATCCCATTCTATTATCTTCTTAATTAATCCTGGTAATGGTGTTCTTTTCTTTCTTTCTGTTTTTTTTTTTGATACAAGGGACAAGAAAATAGCACTAGTGCACTACTATGTTTTTAGAAGCTCTCTGATAAACTCCTGGATTGACTCCAAGCCAATGTTTTGGAATCCAACTCCATTGCTGAGAGCATTATAGTCATCGCGTCTGCCATTTGATTTTCCTGCAATCAGTATCGGTATTCTAACATTGATTTTCTAGCTTAAACGGCATCGTTTCAGAACAGATCCCTCATCATCTACATAATCTGGAGATTTTCGCACAAATGCATCATTTTCATGACAATTGCAGAAATAAGAATATTTTCCTATCAACTTCCTACAAAACAATGTTAATTGGAAAACCCAACATCATATTTTCTACAGCACTTTTGCAAAGAATCATCTTTAGGCCGAACTCATTCAACAAAAGCATTGGTAAGCACTCCCTTATATTTGGCTATTATTTGCAATTTGTTTTGTAGGTCCTTTGTGCTGTGGTTGAGCTTGATAATTTTTAACTTCACCAATGCTTTGATTGCTTTTGTGTTCTTATTGCTCTCACGGATCGTTTTTCTCTTGAATAAACTATAAAGAAGGCATAGTGATGTGTGTCTCTAAAATTTTAGGTAATGAATTATTTGCAGTCTTTTTTTTTTTACTGTGATGTTCTATTTTGAAAAATAATAATGTATCTTATCTATTATACAATTAAATAATTAAATAAATCCCATTAAAACTTTTTCATTGCCCTTGACTAACTTGGAAATCATGCCCTGTACCTTGTCCATATTTGATTGTACTCGGTAGAGAATTTGCATGATTTTCTGTCTATGTAAACAAGTGTAAGTGTGTGTGTGTGTGTCTGACACTTGAGCAATATAACTACACGAATCTAAAAAATTTCCAACAAGATGAGTGCATCTAGAATATTACAAATATAGTTAATCAAATAGTAAATATGCTAGACAAATGATGTTTATTAGATCAAATTAAGCATGTGATAATAGTGGTAAATGACGAAGAAAACAAGGAAAATTTTCATACAAGACTAGCCATTAACGCTCACAAGAGGGAATTTATGCCCACTTTTTTTTTAATTATATTGACTTATCTTTTGCTTCTTTATTTGATATGAGATTTTCTTTTAATATATATATATATTTTATTTATGTTTGGTTATTGGGATATTAAGAACAACTATGAAATGAATATGGTTAATTTACAAGAGGATCCAAACATGAGGAGGAACAAAGAGTTAGAGGGTACGAGTTAAACACCCAAACTAGAGGTTATTCTTGTTCAATGTGATCAATTTGTATTTGTTTAATTTGGTTGCTATAATTTTATTTCGTTACTTTTTCTTGTTTATTCTAAGAAATTAAATACAAGTCTTAAACCTGATTTTATGCATAACAAATAATGAAGGCATGGAGTAACAGTAACATATTCATACCTTATGTTCAAGTAGATGATGCATTTTGCACTGTGAACATCTACACGTCTTTCAGGTCCTTAAATAATTTCACTTTCATTCTTGATAAGAATGGAGTCTTCATTATGAATCTTAGCACCATCATCTAGTACATTGACTCTTGTTTTCAATTGTGGTAGAACATAACTCATAGTTCTTTATTGTTTTGCACCCATTTTTGTTTATAACCAGAAGACGTGATCTCATAAAATATTATTTTCTCATCTCTATATCTGAATATTGAGTCTGATATTATTATATAATTATATAAATAAACATACCAATCGATTGAGGATTGCAACTGATATAATCACATTTCAATTAGATTTTGTCACAACAAAATATACAAGCAATTTAGGCTAGCAACTAATATCCCATATGTCGATTGTCAATAATATCAGTCAAATGAACAAGTGATAGACAAGTGCGCATTAGACATCATTAACAACCCCAAGGTGAATTCATTCGTTTAAGTTATGTAAACACTAAATATAAAAGTGTCAACAATGCACAGGACAAGTTTAATAAGTTCGAACTAAATTTCTCTACATTGTTAATTAGCAGCGGACACCACTATCAATTTTCTTCAAATCTGAGCATCTCATCTCTCTCTTTTTTGGTTGCTTCACCCTCTGTTAAAAAAAGTGCACAATAGTAGTTCCTATCTTTCACTTCGATGCAAGGCGCCCTCTCGCATTTGTTGAAATACAAGTTCTAAATTTAAACGAATAATGTGATGAAGATAGGAAAAATAATGATGAATTTTGGAATGAGAAAGAAGATCAGAAAATTTGAGGAACAGTGCCAACAAGGAGGCGGACTTGCAAGACAAAAGAGAAGATAATGCAATCATTAAACAAAAAAGTTCAAAATTGGGGGAAAAAATTCCGGAAGGAAAAAGGTAATGAAGATGATTTTTGAAACAATAAAGACGGTTAGAGAATGGATCAAAGGTTGGGAAGGGAGAGGACTTACCAGTTTGCAGAATTAGGAGAGGTTGAGAAAGGGAGACAATGATGGATCTAAACACCAAGGATTATTATAGGTTAAATCACTAAAATGCCCTCTTTTATAATTATGAGTTTTAACTCAAAATAAATAAAAATAATAATAAAAACTACATGTCATTTGACACATAAATTTTAATAAGCTGACATGTCATTCACTCTGTTAGATTTAAGGCTATTTTAACGGTAGGAACCTCATGGTCACAATCTGAAAGTTGAGGGTGTAGAATTTAAACTTTTAAAGTTGAGGGGATTTTATGCTACTTACCCAAAGTTGAGGGTGTGTATTTTGGCCTTATTTTTAAAACCTCATATTCGTCTCGTAAAATTCAAAGGGTTAATAAAGAATCTGGTTAAAAAATTTAATAAAAATGAAAAAAAATAAATCAATTTTTTTTATCTATTACGTAAAGTTTTCCAATAACACATAGTCATATATCCTTTCATTTTTTTCATATAAATTTATAATTAAATATTACATCTTTGGTTCTCAATATAAAATCTATTAACTAATTTGATTAGATTAAAAATTTAAGTAAGTTAATTAATTATAAGAAATATAACATGTTTTTTTCTAAAACACCATAATCATCTTCTTTAATATTCTCCCTCCCTCTTTTATTTGATTATGGTTGAGAGAATATCTAAAGTGATAATTTAAGAAAAACTGATAAATATGAAAAATAAGTTTTATATTTAGAATTAAAATTAGCTCAATAATTAGATCCTATATTAAGGACGGAAAGAATATTAAATATTATTATAAATTTAACACAATGAATATAAACTGTATGAGAGCGCAGTTACTGTTATGTACTTTTGATAACGAGGTGAAGGCACATGGCTTGCTCCCATAGACTGATGAGTGATCAGTGGCCTTTGTCCTTTCTAACGGCTCGTTGTGATTCATCTCCTACAGTTAGGTCTCTCTTTTTCTTAAGCGGACGCAAGTATTTTTTTTATTAAAAATAATTTGTTTGTATTAAATATACATATATCTTTTAATAATAATTTAAATTTTGATTCACTACGTTTATAAAAACTAGTCCGCTGTAACTCAAACTAGCGCGCCAGGCTCAATTCCCCTGGCAATCTCCAACAGCAGAGGACTGAACCACTACTCCTATTGTTATCATTATTATATTACTGCCAGTCATTCTCACTCCCACAGGACGCACCTACACATCTATGTTCAGTTTTATGCTCCGTTGGTATGGGATGAGAAGTCGAGACGAAGGAAAATAGAAGGAGAGTAAGGAAAAAAGAAAGAGAAAAATATAAAAATATAAAAATATAAATATAAAAATATATCAAATTTAAAATCAAATTAAATATCAAAATAAAAAATATATTAATATTATTATCATCAAATAATTTAAAGTCAAATTATTTGATAAAAGTATGTATTCGTTACTATATTTCAAAACAACAATGTTAATCTTCAAGGCGGAAAAAATGAATAATTTTTTGAAATTATATATAATAAAAATAAATAAATTATAGATCATTTTTCATTATTAATATATGCTAAAAATATATATAAAAACCAAAGATAGACGACAAGAAAAGGAAATGAGTTTCTCTTTATTTTTTCTTCCATCCAAACAAAAAAATTCACTTTTCTTTTTATTTTTCTTCCCACTCTGCTTTCGTTACTCATTTTCCCTCCGTAAAAACAAAAAGAGATTTCATATATGGATATTACCGAAAATTTGTATTTGTGCTCCTAATTAACCAATCCCACCGCACGAATGCTTCTGCCCTCCCTACAGCAAATTCTAATATATATATTATTTGTTCATTAGTATAAAATGTAGTTTATAGTTTGATTTAAAATACAAATTAAATTTTATATTAAAGGTTGGAAGTAATATGTATATTTAATAAAAGTCATGTTTTTCAATTATTTTACATATAAACTTATTTTCTTGTAAAAATCTATAGGAACATTAATTTCATTATATTAACTGACTTAATTTTAATTTACAAAAGTCAACTAAAATAAAAGGCATTTTCAACAACGGTGATCCAAATACACTACACATAGGCAATCTTTAGCTGTCAACTTTTGGGGTCCTAATTGGGAAAATCACTAACAGGTCCCACAGAAGGCAATTTATTACTTTGAGGTCCCACAAAATGTCAAAATCACTGACAAGTCCCAAGGGACCTCAGAGTAATATTTTGTTTTGTAAAATGACATTACTGCCCCTCATATTCCAGATTCACATTTGCTCTGTCATTACGATTTACAACCTCAACAGCGACTATTAACACCTAATGAGAGGGCGTTAACAACCCTAACAGTATCCGTTAACAACTTACTTTATAGATTATATAACCTCTACATAAGAGTAAATTATAACCAAATAATATAATACACAACTTTAACACTAAAATGGGAAGCTTTTTGATATCATTAAGAATTTTAACTAGATCCAATAGGATTATAGTAATATTTTAATGCGAATATCCATTTACAATCTCAACAGCGATTATTAACAACCGAATGAGAGGACATTAACAACCTAAGCAGTAGCCGTTAACAACTTACTTTATAGAATTATATAACCTTCGCATAAGAGTAAATTATAACCAAATAGTATAATACAACAACTTTAATACTAAAATGGGAAGCTTTTTGATATCATTAAGAATTTTAACTAAACCCAATAGGATTATAGCAACATTTTAATGCGAAGATCCATTTACAACCTCAATGGTGAGTATTATAACCCAAAGAGAGCTGTTGACAATCTAGGCAGTATCTATTAACAATTGACTTTATAGGATAATATAACCTCTAACAACTATATAAGATTAACTTTAAGACTATTTAGTTATAGTTTAGTTAGTTATAGTTAGAAGTTATATTATCCGATAAAGTTAGTTATTAACAGACACTGCTAAGGTTGTTAACAATTCTCCTTAGGTTATTAATACTTACTGTTGAGGTTGTAAATGGATTTTCGCATTAAAATGTTGCTATAATCCTATTGGGTTTGGTTAAAATTCTTAATAATATCAAAAAGCTTCCCATTTTAGTGTTAAAGTTGTTGTATTATACTATTTGGTTATAATTTACTCTTACGCGGAGGTTATATAATTCTATAGAGTAAGTTGTTAACGGATACTGCTTAGGTTGTTAATGCCTTCTCATTAAGTTGTTAATAGTCGCTATTGAGGTTGTAAATGGATCTTCGCATTAAAATATTACTATAATCCTATTGGATTTAGTTAAAATTCTTAATGATATCAAAAGCTTCCCATTTTAGTGTTAAAGTTGTTGTATTATACTATTTGGTTATAATTTACTCTTATGCCGAGGTTATATAATTCTATAAAGTAAGTTGTTAACGGCTATTGCTTATGTTGTTAATGCCCTCTCATTCGGTTGTTAATATTCGCTGTTGAGATTGTAAATGGATATTCGCATTAAAATATTACTATAATCCTATTGAATCTAGTTAAAATTCTTAATGATATCAAAAAGCTTCCCATTTTAGTGTTAAAGTTGTTGTATTATATTATTTGGTTATAATTTACTCTTATGTAGAGGTTATATAATTCTATAAAGTAAGTTGTTAACGGATACTGCTAGGGTTGTTAACGCCCTCTCATTAGGTTGTTAATAGTCGCTGCTGAGGTTGTAAATCGTAATGACAGAGCAAATGTGAATCTGGAATATGAGGGGCAGTAATGTCATTTTACAAAACGAAAATATTACTCTGAGGTCCCTTGGGACCTGTCAGTGATTTTGACATTTCGTGAGACCTCAGAGTAATAAATTGCTTTCTGTGGGACCTATTAGTGATTTTCCCGTCCTAATTTGTAAACGTGTCAGGTTTTTTAATAAAAATCTCCCACTCAGAAAAGCAACTTAGCTGTCATTCAATTTTTTGGAATGACATTTCTATTGGTCGTACCAGCTCAAACCCATGGCCATAAGTTTCAGCCGAAGCAAGTTTTTTTTTTTGATAGAGTCTGCCGAAGCAAGTTATCATTCAATTATTTCAGGGTTGTTTAATTTTGGAAACTACACGATTTCAATGCCTTATGATTATGAATTTTAAAAAAAAAAATCTTTTTTATTTGTCGGGGTAAAATTGTTCCCTTAAAATCTGCTTTTGGTCGCAGTGGACATTAACTATTCCTACCTTATCATTAATGGCTTCTTCTCCGTCTTCTTCTCCACTTTGGACTCTGCAACAACAAAAGAAAGTAGCCCTAATACTATATACAGCGACGCTTTCATCATTCATTGCCAATTCTGCAGGGTGCCCCTACACCACCATCTTCAGCTTCGGCGATTCAATTACCGATACCGGAAACCTGTGTTTCAGCTTCCCACTCAGGCGCAGCTGCTCTCCTCCCTACGGAGCATCCTACTTCGGCCACCCCACCGGAAGATCCTCCGATGGCCGTCTTATCATTGACTTCATCGGTATTTTGGACTTGATCGTTCATTTTATATATACGTTTACTACTTTAACTTACTATCCTCTCACTTGTGAGACTACAAACATTATCTATTTCAACTATTTTTTTCCCCTTAATATGTGCTCTTACATCGAAATTGTTCTTGCTATGCAGCTGAGTCATTAAGTATTCCATTAGTGAAACCATATGAGAGAATTAAGAATGGTGAAGCAAGAAATTGGAAGAAAGAGGAGGGAGTGAATTTGCTGTTTCTGGAGCAACTGCGTTGAATGCAGGTTTCTTTGAAGAGATAGGTATTCATTATGGCTTTACCAATGATTCTCTCAGAGTTCAATTGGGATGGTTCAAGGAATTGTTGCCTTCTATCTGCAATTCTTCCTCAAGTAAGTTCCTAATTTTTCATTCACATATATGTATATAAAGCATGTAATTTACTAATTTCCCTGTAATCTGTATATGGATAAAGAATGGAATAGCCAGTTAAATACACGATGAGATGGTTTGAATGCTCATCGTTATGGTGAGAATTTTCACCAACCAAAAACAATTGCAACTGTTCATATTTAAAATTTTTAAGTGATGATTTTTAAATAATAATTTTTTAAAAAAAACTAATAATTAAGAGATTATTATTATTATTATTTTAAAATCTATATTCACTAAAATATTTTTTTTTTCAAAAAGTAGAAATAAAGAAAACATAAATTCGGTGCTCATCACAACTCAATTCCGATGGAGATCAGAGTGTCCTCTTTACTTATAAAGCACATTTTTTTCTATAATTTTTTTTGGCAAAAGTGCACCTGTGATCACTCTACAAAAAGATTTAGTTTAGTTATTTAATTTTATAATATATTCTTTCAGTACTTTAACCTTAATAGGGTTGGTTTCAAAAAAAAGATTTCGTACTAACTATTATTTTTAAAAAAAATTAAGCTTATATGTCAGTATTTATGAATATTTTATCAATATTTAAAATTTTAATGTTAATTTTTTTTAGTGAAACTAAAATTAATGTCAGAAAACTAAATTGACATCTTATAAAATTAAGGAGAAAAAAAAATCTTGCGCTGACAAATGAGTACTTTTGTCTTTTTCCTTTTAATCTTCAATTGTCACCTCTAATATAAAAATCTTTTATACAAATTATAATTAAATTTCTTTTGCCAAAATTATAATTTAATTGGAAGTTTAGTTAATGTGGGTCAAATTTCCCCTGACATATTATCTGACACGGGCACTATGGGACACACAACACGTTTTAATCGTGCAGGCTGCAAGACAGTGTTTGAGAAGTCACTATTTCTGGTGGGAGAAATTGGAGTCAATGACTTCAAAACGTGTTTTTTTGAGGGAAGAAGATTAGCAGAGATCAAAACTTACGTGCCTCATGTGATTAATATGATCTCTTCAACAGTAACTGTAAGATTTTTGAATAAGCTATGCAATTGTTTCAGCTTACATAACACACACATACGTATATCTGTTTGAGTATGTATTGTATCTTACTTTTTTTTTTTTGGTCTTGAGTATAAGATTTAATTGAGGTATTTACTTTAATCTTAAATACTACCTTTAGTCTTTAATATAAGAACTAAATAAATAATTTGAAAAAATTATAAAAATTAGTTAAGTCGGTTAATTATAACAAATATGTGTTGATTTTATAAATTATCTTATTTAATTATATGCATTGAAACTATTTTCTGATGGAAACCCTTACAATTAATAAGGATATTTTAGATAGAACATTACAAATTTTTGAGGGGTTAAAGTGGATTAAAATTTTATATTTGGAATCAAATTTAATTTCTAACTTACTCTTATATTAAGGAAAAAAGGTAGCATAAGACTTTAATACACAATTTGTCTTTCAAATTCATAATTTTGTTTTTCAAACTATCCCCATGGGTTGTGTATAATAAAAAGGGGTTTTTAGAAAAATCAACACACATTTATAATAGTTAACTAAATTAACAAATTTTATTAATGCCCACAAATTAAGGAATTCAACATATTTTTGGCCGCAGGATTTGACAGATGTAGGGGCTCAAACGCTCATCGTTCCTGGAATTTTACCACTAGGATGTGGTGCAATCTATTTAACAAGGTTTGAGAGCAACAATGAGAAGGACTATGATGAATATGGTTGCTTGATATGGTTAAACAAGTTCATTGAATACTTCAATAAGAGGCTTCAGGCTGAATTAAATCAACTCAAAGAGCTTCATCCTCATGCCAATATCATATATGCTGATTATTATAACGCCGCATTACCACTCTATCATTCTCCCAAAAATTTGGTAATAATATTGATTCTTCTCAAATCTCAATGACAAATTGATCTGTGCTATTATAACTCTCTGATTTGTGATAATGTTATGAAATTATATATTACAGGTTTTATGGGTCTGAAAGCTTGTTGTGGAAATGGGGGGGCCTACAATGTAGATTTTACAAAATTATGTGGAGATGAAGGAGTGAAAGTTTGTGATGATCCTTCAAAGTACATAAGCTGGGATGGTATTCATTTGACAGAAGCTGCATATCGATTGATCGCAGGAGATTTATTAAAAGGATCCGATGCTGCCTCTAAATTTGATGATTTGTGCTTGAAGAAGAAAGCCTTTGAAAGTTTTAACAGCCTTTGAAAGTTTTCTACGTTTATGCAGAATCAAACTCGAGATTGCGCACTTCAGTGACCAAAGTCCCTTCTGGATATGAGTTTAATTAGATACTTGTTTTTTTTTTTTTCAAAAAAGAGATAATTGACCTGTTCACTCCACAAAAATGAATTAATATTTTTTGGTGATATCATAAAAATAGAAAGTTTGGTCAAAAAATTAAAAATAAAATAGAAAGCTATTTATTATACTCACCCCGCCCTTTGATGTCAAGGGCACTTGTGGAGGTGTCTTGGAGATTCAAAAAACAACAATACTCACATCAAGTTTTTCACATCCATTATATCAATTTTTCAGTCATGACCATGTCTCTTATTTTTAAAATATTAATTTTTAATTAATAGCATTTAATTATAAATTTATATGAAATAAAAAAAATAACATATGGACGTGTACGGTTGAAAATTGACATAATAGATATAAAAAAAATTAACCTAAATTTTTCCAAATATAAATTATTTTTTGGGTTACCCGTTATTACATTTTCCATCAATCACCATAGGAAAGGAAAAAAAAAAAAGAATTTATAGTGTGGAATCTCAACCATTAGTTAGTAAAAGTCAAATATGAGAAAGCACAATACTTATATTAAATTTTTTATATGTATTATGTCAAATTTTTTAATCACATGTATGGTCATGTGTCTTATTTTTAAAATATTAGTATTTAATTAAAAATTTACTCCAAAGAAAAAACAATACATGACCTTGTGTGTTTGAAAAACTTGATATAATTATAAGAAACTTAACATAAATATAAATTACAATCAATAAATTAGCTTAACAAACTTTAAGTAATTTTATTGGTTTTTCTGAAAAAGATATTTGTAGCTTATATTCCAAATGGGAGAAAATATTACAAAACTAAGCATAAAATTTGGGGGGGGGGGACATAAATTACAAACAATAAAAGTAAAAAAGGGATTCAAGATTAAAAAAAAAGAAATAATTACGTTTTACAATCAATAAAAAGTAAAGAGAAAAAGAAAATCATAAACAATTATTTCCTTTTAAAGTAAGGGACACCCTCTTGTAACTTTTTTTTTTTTGGGTCAGACGCACCCTCTTGTACTTCAAAAGAATGCAATACGTATGTCGCACAAGATGGAATAAAAAACTAAAAAAAAACACTAAAAAAAGAACTAAAGAAAACAAATGAGCGAGCAAGTTGGTGGCGTATCATATCATCTTTCATTATTGGGTTGGGGATGACCTGTCAAATCAATACCTAACATTTGTTCATTGAAACGTGCTTTTGATGGGCTCTTCACTTCTTCAGGTGAGAGGTGCTCGTCTCTCTCTCTCTATTAAAGAGAGGATGAAATCTGGAGCAAGGTTTGGAGACATTTGCCCATGTGTTTGCGTTCACTAAAGGATAAATAGGCGACGAACATAATTTTGCACAGAACACTTTAAAAAGGCCATTTTGCTACCACTAATTTAAACATTTTTTTTTTGAAAATAAGATTTTCAATGACGACTGAAAATCCTTAAAAGGAAGCTATGACTATGACTTTCAATCCTGAAAGTCTTTTAAGAGGAGATTTTCAGAAGCAATATTCATGATCGCTGCTCAAAATCTCACTTTTTATAGTGACTAAAAATATATATATAATGACTAAATGTCTTTGGCAAAAAGACTAGTAACTCTCAACAGTCTTTAAAATCGTAAGTCTCACTTTTAATATAATGACTAAATGTCTTTGGCAAAAAGACTAGTAACTCTCAACAGTCTTTAAAATCGTAAGTCTCACTTTTAACTATTCTAAAAAAGAGGTTCGCAACGACAACTTATAAATCCTTAGCAAGTCTGAGGTCTTTTAGATTCATTCCGGATAAAAAGTTTTCATGAAGATTTTTAACGTTGTAGTAAAAATTAACTTTTAATGACGATTTTTTTGTCCTTACTAAAAATTGTTGCTGAATATCCTTTTTTCCAAAGTTTCATCAAGCGTTTTCGTACTAGATGTTGAAAATTTTTGTTGTTGACTGAAATATTTTTAAAGGAAGTGGAAATAAGATAAAATTATAAAATCAATATTCGTGAGAACTATCCAAGCTGTATGCATTATCCATGTAAGTAATGCTTACAACAAGAAAAAAGAGGGGAAAACAAAATAACTTACTTATGGAAGAGTTACAAAGTGAAGGGGATAATTCTTTAAACCAACCCAATTGACTTGTGAGACAATCATTGGTTGGACAATTGTGTGGATACCCTTATCGTCGGGGGCAAAAAATAAAATAAAATAAAATCCAAGGGGTTGCAATTATTGAACGGAATAACTAAATCAGATTCTTAATATTACCTCTCATTATTTAATATAAGAATTAGTTTGACATTCAATTTATTTTTAAATACAAAATTCCAATCTATTTTGTCTCTCTTATTTATCTACTTTTTTAAAATAGTTCTTGTAATAGTTGCACATATTAAATGTTTCATTAAATAGTAGTTCTAGCTAATACATATTATTAGGAAGGATATTTTAGAAAAGACAATATCTATTTATTATAAATAACTAACATAACTAATTTCTTTAATATACTCAAATTAATTAACTAGCTCTAATATTAAAAATCAGAAATAATAATCGTCTTATTAGCTCCCATTTTCTTTACTCCAGTGGGACTTCTAAAAATATAACTTTTAAAATTAAGGAATCAAATTAAAACCTTGTATAAAGTTAATGGACTACAAATATCTTTTAGTTTTATTTATAGTGTTATCTTTGAATCATCCTTTTTTTTTTCAGTTTTTAATGAATGCAATTGATATTTAAAATTCTTAAGTGATTATTTTTAAATAATAAAATTATTTTTTGAAAATCTAATAATTAATAGATTATTATTATTTTAAATACCTAAATTTGGTGCTCATTACAACTCAATTCCGATAGAGAGTGTTCTCTTTGCGTATAAAGCACTTTTTTTCTATAATTTTCTTTTTTGGCAAAAGTGCACCTGTGATAACTTTACATAAACATTTAGTTTAATTATTTAATTTTATAATATATTCTTTCCGTACTTTAAACTTAATAGGGTTGGTCTCAAAATGAAGATTTCGTACTGATTATTATTTTTTTTTAAAAAAATAAAGCTTATATGTCAGTATTTATGAATATTTTATCAATATTTAAAATTTTAATGTTAATATTTTTTTCTTGTCAAACTAATATTAATGTCAGAAAACTAAAACGACCTCTGGTCAAACTTTTGTCTTTTTTCTTTTAATATTCAATGGTCACCTCTAATATAAAAAATCTTTTATGAAAATCATAATTTAATTGGAAGTTTAGTTAATGTGGGTCAAATTTCCCCTGACATATTATCTGACACGAACACAATGGGACACACCAATACGGTTTAATCTTGCAGGCTGTAAGACGTATGTGTGTGTTTGAGAAGCCGCCATTTCTGGTGGGAGAAATTGGAGACAATGACCTCAAAACATGTTTTTTTGAGGGAAGAAGATTAGCAGAGATCAAAACTTACGTGCCTCATGTGATTAATACAATCTCTTCAACAATAACTGTAAGATTTTTGAATAAGCTATGCAATTATTTCAGCTACCATAACACACACATACGTATATCGATCTGTTTGGGTATGTATTGTATATTACTTTTTTTTTTTTTTGACTTGAGTATAGGATTTAATTGAGGTATTTACTTTAATCTTAATATTATTCTTAGTCTTTAATATAAGAGTTAAATAACTAATTTAGAAAAATTAAAAAAATTAGTTAAATCGATTAACTATAACAAAAATGTGTTATTTTTTCTAAATTAACCTATTTAATTATGTATATTGTGGAACTATTTTCTGATGGAAACCTTTACAATCAATAAAGATATTCTAGATAAAACATTATAAATATTTTTTGAATGATAAACATTATAAATTTTTGGGGATTAAAGTGGATTGAGATTTTATATTTGGGACCAAATTCAATTCTTAACTTACTCTTATATTAAGGATTAAAAGTAACATAAAACTTTAATACACTTTGTCTTTCAAATTCATAATTTCTTTTTTCAAACTATCCCCATTGGTTGTGTAGATAAAGGGGAATTTTTTTAAGGACTAGATGGGGTAATACTTTTCATTAAGGAATTCAATCATATTTTTGGTCGCAGGATTTGACAGATGTAGGGGCTCAAACCCTCATCGTGTTGTGATATTTGTGTATGTGTGTCAAAGAAAAGGCATCACATTAAGTTGAGCGTGTTCCTAAAAGAATTGAAAACTCTTTTAAAAAAAACTTCAAATTGTTAAATTCTAATCAAATTGTTTCAGTCATCCCAAAGCTTTAAGACTCTATTTCTATACGGTTTTCTAGTCATAATATCTTAACCCAATGGTTTCAAAATTGCAAAACGGTCAAATCATAAACTTTAATGCATTATAAAACTTGCAACGGATGTCCATGGGAAGGGATATAATTCCACCGTTTCAACCATGTATCATCAATTCTTTTATTCGGTTTTAATTTTTGAATTCATGGGAAAAACGTACCATTGAATATCATGCTCTATGCCATTAAGGGTGCCAACGTTCATTTTGTTTGGAGCTTAGATAAGGGGCTTTAGCCAAGGTGCAAAGGACACACAGCTCTAGAGTTTTCGAGCTCCTTTCTTCCCCCTCTTGTGTGCTCTCTTACTTGCTGAGTTTACTACTATTTTCTGCTGTCCTGCTCACCCTGTTTTACAGGAAGAATCCGTTTAATCATGGGGAGTGCCGCATCCTTATCTACTGGTGGTTGCGGAATAGCTCTTAAGAACAGCATCCTTAGGACGTGACTCGGATTAACTATTTATTTTGCAGGTGCTGCCGCCAACAATCTTAAGAGCTATTCCCATCATGGAACTACCCCACAACACTGCTACTCAGAATGACCATGATGCTGCCTCAGTTACTGTTGTTCCAACAGCAGTTCCTATTCCTAGGCCGTTCCTTGACACTTCAAAAATAGAGACATTTGATTGAAGGAATTTCAGGTGGTGGTAGGAGCGAGTTTACTCTGTCCTTGACATGCATGGAGTAGCTGCTGCTCTTACTCATTCTGAACCAACCCCAGATGCTGATCAGGCCCAAAAAGATATCTGGACACATGCTAATAAGGTTTGCAGACACACTCTTATTAGCACTTTATCTAACGATCTGTTTGATGTGTACTGTGCCTATAAGGAAGCACACAAAATATGGGAATCTCTTATCCTCAAGTACACTGCTGAGGATGCTGGGAAGTAGAAATTTGTAGTGGGGAATTTCTACAAATGGGAGATGACTGAAGAGAAAGATATCAAGCTTCAAATCAACGAGTATCACAAATTGCTGGAGGAGCTTCGTGTTGAGAAGATTAACTTACCAAATGAGTTCGTAGCAGGCATGCGGATCGAAAAGCTACTGGAGACATGGAGTGATTACAAACAACAATTAAAGCACAAACAGAAGCAGTTGTCCCTGTCAGATCTAATTACACACATAATAATTGAAGACACAAATAGAAAGGCTATACAAGCTGCGAAAGGAAAGGAAATAGCTGCCAAAGCAAACCTGGTGGAATCGAAACCGCGCTCTAAGAGGTATGATCCTAAAAACAAAAATAATAAAAATAAGAAATCTGATTACAAATCCAAGGACCTAACCCCAAATTCAAAAAGAAAGGCAATTGTTTTGTCTATGGAAAGCCAGGGCTATATGCGGTGCAATGCAGGAAAAGGGCTACTCAAAAGGGTGATAATCCTCCTAAGCCAAATGTGAATTTGGTTGAAGGAGATGATGGCAGTGATGATGAAGTCATAGCTGTAATGGTCTCTCAAGCCCTCATTGTGACTGATGTGAAGAAATGGGTAGTGGATTCAGGAGCCACTAAGCACATTTGTGCAAATAGAGAGATGTTTACCTCCTTTGAATAAGGGAAAGACCACATCTACCTTGCCAACTCTCGAACTGCTAAGGTTCAGGGAAAAGGAAAAGTGATACTGAAACTCACATCAGGAAAGACCTTGGCACTGAATGATATTCTGTATGTCCCTGATGTTAGGCCAAACTTAGTCTCTATGGCGCTGCTTGGGAAAGCTAGGGTTAGAGTGTCGTTTGAGTCTAACAAGGTTGTCATGACTAAGAACAATATTCTCATTGGGAAGGGATATTGTAATCAGGGTCTGTTTGTTTTAAGTGTTGCTAAAATTAATGAAAATGCATCTTCTTTTGCTTACTTGATTGATTCTTTTGACATATGGCATGCTAGATTAGGACATGCTCATAAATCATATATAAAGAGATTGCAAAATCTTGGGTTAATTCATGGAATTAAAAGTAATGATTTTAACAAATGTGAAGTTTGTGCAGAGACTAAATGAACTAAGAAGCCACATTTTTCTATTCAGAGAGAAACTGAATTGTTATCTTTAATTCATACTGATTTAGGGGATTTAAAACAAGTTCAAACTAGAGGAGGCAAAAGATATTATATCACTTTTATTGATGATTTTTCAAGATATACTAAAGTATATTTATTGAGAAATAAAGATGAAGCTTTTGAAATGTTTCTTTTGTATAAAGCAGAAGTAGAAAATCAATTGAATAAAAAAATTAAACGAGTTAGGTCAGATAGAGGAGGAGAATATTTACTATTAAATTATTTTTGTGAAAAAGAGGGTATAATCCATGAAGTAACTCCTCCTTATTCGCCTGAATCTAATGGTATAGCAGAAAGGAAAAATAGAACTTTAAAAGAAATGATGAATGCTCTACTTGTGAGTTCTGCTGCACCTGATAACTTGTGGGTTGAAGCTTTGTTGTCTGTTTGTTTTTTACAAAATAGAATACCCCATAGAAAAACTAAAAAGACACCATATGAATTATGGAAAGGATTTGTACCTAACCTCAAATATTTAACAGTGTGGGGGTGTCTTGCAAAAGTTTTATTACCTGATTCTAAAAGGAGAAAGATTGGTTCTAAAACTTCTGATTGCATGTTTATTGGTTACACTCAAAAAAGTGCTGCTTATCGTTTTCTAGTTTTGAAAAGTGATATTTTGGATCCTAATACGATTGTTGAAACAAAAGATGCAGAATTTTTCGAACATATGTTTCCATTGAAAGTTGAGCGTGTTCTTAAAAGAATTGAAAACTCTTTTGAAAAAACTTCAAACGATGGTTTGAGTGAGAATTTAAGGAGAAGTAAAAGACAAAGAAAAGAAACATCTTTTGGAGATGATTTTTATACTTATTTGGTACAAGGTGATCTGAAAAATTTTCATGAAGTTATTTCTTCAAATTTTCTATTTTGGAAAGAAGCTATTAAAGCTGAAATAGATTCTTTAAATCAAAATAAAACATGGGTTTTGGTTGACTTTCCTCCAGGAGCAAAACCTATTGGGTGCAAATGGGTTTTTAGAAAAAAATATTTTCCAGATGGATCAATTGATAAATATAAAGCTAGATTGGTAGCCAAAGGTTTTACTCAAAAAGAAAACGTTGACTACTTCGATACATTTTCTCCCGTGACTAGAATTTCTTCTGTCAGAATCCTGATTTCTTTAGCTTCGATCCACAAGCTTTTTATTCAACAAATGTATGTTAAAACAGCCTTTTTAAATGGTGATTTAAAAGAAGAAATTTACATGACCCAACCTGAGGGGTGTATAGTTCCTGGGCAAGAAAACAAAGTTTTACAAGAGGGATCCGTTTAATCTTGGGGAGTGCCACATCCTTATCTACTGGTGGTTGCGGAATAGCTCTTAAGGACAGCGTCCTTAAGACGTGACTCGGATTAGCTATTTATTTTGCAGGTGCTGCCTCCAACACATCGTTCCTGGAATTTCACCACCAGGATGTGGTGCAGTCTATTTAACAAGGTTTGAGAGCAACAATGAGAAGGACTATGATGAATATGGTTGCCTGATATGGTTAAACAAGTTCATTGAATACTTCAATAAGAGGCTTCAGGCTGAATTAAATTAACTCAGACCTTCATCCTCATGCCAATATCATATATGCTGATTATTATAACGCCGCATTACCACTCTATCATTCTCCCAAAAAATTTGGTAATAATATTGATTCTTCTCAAATCTCAATGACAAATTTGATCTGTGCTATTATAACTCTCTGATTTGTGATAATGTTATGAAATTATATATTACAGGTTTTATGGGTCTGAAAGCTTGCTGTGGAGCTGGAGGCGCTTACAATGCAGATTTTACAAAATTATGTGGAGATGAAGGAGTGAAAGTTTGTGACGATCCTTCAAAGTACAAAAGTTGGGATGGTATTCATTTGACAGAAGCTGCGTATGGATTGATCTGAAGAGAGCCTTTGTTGTTCGACTTAGGGTTTCCAATCAAAAATAAATCCAAACAATACAATATAGCGTAAAACTCGGGTTGTTGCACTTTGAGAAGCCTTTATTTAAAATCCTAAACAACTAAGTATCAAAAATAAAGAATTGAGTTGAAAAGGGATTGATTTTCTTTTTAACTAACTAATTGGCAAAATTTAAAAGGATGCAAAATGAGTAAATATTTTTTGGATTTTTAGTTTATAAAATGGATATGAATGAAAGAAACAAAAAGAATTAACAAGTGACAGCAAATGGAAAAGTAATCTTCTATCACAATGATTAAGGCTATTATTACTTCAATTAATTTGGAAGTTAGCTAAATTCAAAAGACTATAAGGGCCACCCCTTAGACTCGGTTTAATTAGAATAATTAACACCAAGCCACCTTGCATATTAATTACTCACAATTAAATTGTTTCAGCATAATTAGCCAAAAAGAATCAAGGAAAAGCAATTAACATTTTTAGTGTAATAATCAAGCCACTTTGAATTACCACTGAATATTTACAATAATTTCAAAACATAGTCTGACACAGTACAATGTAAAGAAATTAAAGCTAATTACTGCATAATGTTAAATGCTAATCAAAGATTCCAGTAACTATAACCAATCTCAATACAAATATAAATCATCACAGTATATTCAAACATTATAAAATTTATTTTAAAACCTAGAAATTACAATTACAATGAAAGAAATAAAGATTGAAAGAGCTGAAACTCCCTTTAAGTTCAAGTCATAAATACTGTGCTAGAGAATTAAAGGATTTAGCTAAGCCCCTGGATCAGTAAAGCTCCACCGTATGCTTTAAAGATGCAGAGAAGACGAATGGCGAACAGAGAGAATGCCGTCAATGGTCTCGCCCCTAGTTCCCCCTTCTGTTCGCGTCTCACTGGTTCGGTTGACACCGAGAAGGAGAAGAAGAAGATGATGGATGGTTCCCCCTTGTGCCGTCAAGCGCCTCTGCTCGTCTCTCTTGTGCCGTCACTCTGTTTGTGCTCCTGGTCCTTCTCTCTGTCTCTGTTCGCCGCCACTCCTCTGGTCCTGTTGTGCCCAGGAGAAGAAGGTGAAGTTGACGGTGGCAATGGAGACACGAGCAGAGGCAGCAGAACAGAGGAGCTCGCCGTCGCTCGTGAGCGCGTCCTCTGGTCCTACTCACGCCGCTCTCCTCTTAGCGTGTTTGCCACCCTCTGTTCTGCACTGGTTTTCTTTTTCTGCCGCCCGCTCGCTCGCGTCCCCCAGAGGATGATAATGAATAATAGGTTATTAGAGGGGTGGGGAGCAAAATTTTTAATTTTATTTTTAAATCTTCTAAAAACTTGCAATCAAAATTTAAGGATAAGATAGCATTAATTGTCCTCAAAAATCAATTAGTTACAATTAAACCAAAATATGACAATTTTACCCCTATAAAATAATAATTCAAAATAAAACATATTAAATCAATTAACAATCAATTAAGGTCAAAAGAACTAATTAAGTTGACAAAACCCATATAAAAGATATCAAAATATATAAAAATAATTGAGTTTATCATGATCTTAAGAAATTTATTAAAAGGATCCTACGCTGCTTCTAAATTTGATGATTTGTGCTTGAAGAAGAAAGCCTTTGAAAGTTTTAACAGCCTTTGAAAGTTTTCTACGTTTATGCAGAATTGAACTCGAGATCGAGCACTTCAGTGACCAAAGCCCCTTCTGGATATTAGTTTAATTGAAACCTTTTTTTTTTCCTCAAAAAAGAGAAAAATGAATTAATATTTTTTTCTGATATCATAAAAATAGAAAGTTTGGTTAAAAAATAAAAATAAAATAGAAAGCTATTTATTATACTTCCCCCGCCCTTTGATCTCAAGGGCATTTGCGGAGGTGTTTTGGAGATTCAAAAAACAATACTTAGGTCAAGTTTTTTACATGTATATCAAATTTTTCAGTCATATATGACCATGTGTCCTATTTTTAAAATATTAATATTCAATTAATAGTATTTAATTATAAATTCATATAAAATAAAAAATGACATGTGGGCATGTACGATTAAGAACTTGATATAATAGATATAAAAAAAAATTGACCTAAGTTTTTCCAAATATAAATTTTTTTCCTGGGTTATCCGTTATTACGTTTTCCATTAATCACAATATAAAAGAAAAAAATAATTTTTCCAAATATAAATTATTTTTTTGGGTTATCCGTTATTACGTTTTCCATTAATCACAATATAAAAGGAAAAAAAAGTGGGATTTATAGTGTGGAATCTCAACCATTAGCTAATAAAGGTCAAATATGAAAAACCACAATATTTATATTAAATTTTTATATCTATTATGTCAAGTTCTCCAATCATACATATGATCATGTGTTCTATTTTTAAAATATTAGCATTTAATTAAATAATTAATTTACTTGAAACAAAAAAGAATACATGACCTTGTGTAATTAAAAAACTTGATATAATAGATACAAGAAACTTAACATATACATAAATTACAAACAATAAATTAGCTTAACAAACTTTAAGTAATTTTATTGGCTTTTGTGAAAAGGATATTTCTGTCTTATTTAAAACAGGAAAATATTACAAAACTAAGCATAAATTACAAACAATAAAAGCTAAAAAGGGATTCAAGATTTAAAAAAAAAAAAAAAGGAAATAATTATGTTTTACAATCAATAAAAAGTAAAAATAAAGAGTAAAGAGAAAAAGAACAGCATGAACAATTATTTCCTTTTAAAGTAGGCGGAGACCCTCTTGTGCTTTAAAAGAATACAATACGTATGTCCCGCAAGATGAAACAAAAAACCAAAGAAAGACTAAAGAAGAACTAAAGAAACCATGATGAGAGAGCAAGTTGGTGGCGCATCATAGAAGTTCTTATTTTAAAAAAAAATAATTACAAAATGAATCTTAGAAGTTCTTATTTTTTATTTTGATCATTACAGACTACTTAGATTAGTATTAAAATTTTTTAGTAATTATTTTTTTGATCTCATAATAATTTTTTTTACTTTGAAGGCCACTACTAAAAGTCTTGAAAGGTAAGGTTTTCTGCGGGGACAGACACCACCGAAAATCTTTAAAAGGAAGCTTTGACGATGACCTCCAATACTGAAAGTCTTTTAAGGGGAGATTTTCAACAGCAATATTCATGATCTTGCTCAAAGTTTCACTTTCAATAGTCGTTAAAAAGTTTTTAAAAAGAAGACCAATAACTCTCAAAAGTCTTAAAATAGAAAGTCTCACTTTTAACTATTCTAAATATTAGTTTTTCAACGACAACTTGTAAATTGTCGTTAATGGGCTTGCTTCTTATGACAACTTTCAAAGCAGTCATAGAAAGTTAATTTTCAGCAATGATTTTTTCAGTTCCCACTAATTTTGTTTTTTGCCTGATTTTTAATTCCCACTAAAACTCGTTGCTGAATGTCTTCCCCATCCCCCCCCCAAAGTTTCATTAAACGTTTCTGTATTAGATGTTGAAATATTTTGTTGTTGATTGAAATATTTTTGAAGGAAGTGGAAATAGGAGAAAATTATAAAATCAATATTCAACGTATAATAAGAACTATCTAAGCTGTAAGCATTATTCATGTAAGTAATGCTTACAACAAGAAAAAAGAGGGAAAACAAAATAACTTACTCGAGGAAGAGTTGCAAAGTGAAGGCAATACTTCTTTAAACTAACCCAATTGAATTGCGAGAGAATCATTGGTCGGACAACTGTGTGGATACCCTTATCTTCATATTAAAAAAAAAAAAAAAAACTTCAAATCCAACGCTGTTGCAATTATTGAACGTAATAAATAAAAGATTCTTAATACTACCTCCCATACTTAATATAAGAGTCAGTGTGATGTTCAATTTGATCCTAAATATAAGACCTAAATCTATTTAATCTATCATATTCATCTATTTTTTACAAAGTATGCACATGTTAAATGTTTAGTTTTAGCTAATACACATTATTAATAATGGTATTTTAGAGAAGACAATTACCCATTTTGTTTGGATGAATGAGAGAAAATATAGAGAAAAGAAAATAAGCAAATATATGAATAACTAAAATATCCTTATCTATATGCCAAAATATATTATGTTTAAAACCAAATTAAATGAAAAAAATTGTAAACAAAGACCCCTAAATATGTAAAATTGTGATTTGTGATCCTGAGTTTGAAAAATAGAAAATAAAGACTTGGTCTCACTTTTTGCATATATGAAATGTGAGTGAAATGTTTGAAGTACCCTTCAGCCAAATGAAAAGTTAATTATAAGAAATGACAAGTTTACTTTAGCATATGACAACTTCAATAGATCAAATTACAACTTGGTTAAGGGTATGCCAAATGACAAGTTAATTATGGAAAATGACAAGTTCACTTTAGCGAATGACAACTTCAATAGACCAAATCACAATTTGACTAGGGGCATTTCATATATTTCAACCATATTTCATATTTTCAAAAGAGATCGGGTCTTTATTTGCTATATTTCAAATTTAGGGTCTCATATTGTAATTTTACATATTTAGGGGTCTTTATTTGCAATTTCTCCAATTAAATATCACAATAAAAATTATATAGACATTAATATTATCAAATAATTTAAATTAAATTAATTAATAAAAATATATTATCTTATTATTATATTTAAAAATCAAATAGTTTAGTAAAAAATGTTATTTTAATTAAAAAAAAGTGGATACTTTTTTAAATTAAATATAATAAAAAGAAAATAAATAAAATATATATTATTTAAAATTATTTTTAAATAATTAAAATTTATTATAAAATTTGGCTACAGTAAGATAATTTTGCTAAATAATAAAATCACAATAAATAAAATTAAAAAAATTGTATTAAAGGAAAAATATGCGTTTATGTACTTAGTATGAAGGAGGGTATATGAGAAATATGAGTTTTCTTCTCATTTTTCTCCATATACGTAAAGAAAAGTTGGAGAGAAAATAACATGGACGTCGCACCTTATTCTCTCTTCTATTTTTTCCTCTCATTTTTCTCTCCTCATCCAAACAAAAAAAAAACTTATTTCTCTTCTCATTTTTTTCTCTAATTTTCTTTCCTCCCTCATTTTCTCTCCATCCAAACAAGAAAAGTATATTAAGGACCAGAAGTAATAGTCATGTTATTACCGTCCATTTTCTTTACTGTGGTTTGACTTTTAAAAGTATATTTTTTAAAATTAAGACATCAAATAAAAACATTATATAAAGTTAATGGACTATAAATATGGTTTAGTTTTATATTTAGTGTTATCTTTGAATCATCCTTTTTCAGTTTTAAGTAAATGCAGTTGATATTTTGTTTTATTAAAATTAATTACTTTGTAAGATATCATTTTAAAATCTCATTTCATTCTGTATGTGATATACACATAGGTCATCAAAATGATTTTAGAATAAAAACTGGAAACAAAGCTTATGAACTAATAGTTCATGGTTGCTATTGCCACAAATATTATATACTATTTCTTTTAATTAGATAAGTAGACACTAATGCTCCGTTTGGATATGAAGAAAAGTTAGGAGGAAAGAAAATGGAAAGAGTGAAAATGGAGAGAGAAGAAAGTCAAAGAGAAAATAGTATTATCCATTTTGTTTGAATGAAGGAGAGAAAATATAGAGAAAAGAAAATGAGTAATATATGAATGACTAAAATACCCTTATCTCTATGCCAAAATATATTATGTTTAAAACAAAATTAAATATCACAATAAAAAAAATTATATGAATATTAATATTATCAAATAATTTAAAATAAAAATATATTATCACATTATTATATTTAAAAATCAAATAGTTTAGTAAAAAAAATGTTATTATATTTTTTAAATTAAATATAATAAAAGAAAATAAATAAAATATATATTATTTAAAATTATTGTTAAATAATAAAAATTTATTATAAAAGTTGACAGAGATGGAGAAATATATAGATGTGTGTATGTGTGTGTATAGTTAGTGCGAATTCTGAGTATTACAGGAATTTAGCTACAATGAGATAATTTTTTTAAATAATAAAATAGCCATAAATAAAGTTAAAAAATTGCATTAAAGACAAAATATGCATTTATTCACCTAATATAAGGAAGGGTAGAAAAGGAATATGAGTTTTCTTTTCGTTTTCTCTCTATATGTGGAGAGAAAAATTAGAGAGAAAATGACGTGGCCCTTACACTTCATTTTCTCTCCTACTTTTCTTTTCCTTACTTTTCTCTCCTAGTCCAAATAAGAAAAAACTCATTTCTCTTCTCATTTTCCACCCTAGTTTTTTTTCCACCCTCATTTTCTTTCTATCCAAATAGAGGGTAAGAGTATCTTATTAGAATTAGGATCGAATTCATAACTTCTTGCTTATAGGAGAATTAACATTAACAGATTACAATTGGCAAAAAAAAAAAAATTAATAGATTACAATGCCGATGGGCTTTTCCCCCTCTTATTTGTATAAACCCAAAGGCTGTTAAATATAATGACAAATGTTTTAGTAATATTATTTTATTTAATTTTAGCCAAACTATATCATTTTATTTAATTAAGCATTTTAGTATTTTTAAAATTTTCTAAAATACATTAATTTTAATATCTTTTAAAATTATTACGTTATATTCATATTATATATATAATTATGTGTGTATTTAATAAAATTTATATCTTTTTCAATTGTTTTACATCTAAACATGTTATTTTATATGAAACATGTTTTTTTTAAATAAATTATTCAAACAAATTTCAATTACTTAAACTAATTTTCTTGCAAAGGTCTATCTAAGTATAAATAAGATCATATTAACTAACTTCTACTCTAATTTCAATTTACAAGAGTCAATTACAATAAGTGGCTTTTACCTAATCGAACTGATTATTAAACTTGTTGAGATGGTAACTCAAGAGTCAGTGTTTCAAATTATTGGATTCAACAGGATTTCACACTGAGATCATGATTTAGATAAAATAATTTAATAAAAAAATAAAATATTCAAATATAACTCTTGAGATGGTAACTCAATATGCATTTTATTGGAAGAAAGGGGAGGGAGTGAATTTTGCTGTTGCTGGAGCAACTATGCTGAGCGTAAGTTTCTTGAAGAGAGAGGTATTCCTATTGACAATACCAACGATGATTCTCTCAGAGTTCAATTGGGTTGGTTTAAGGAATTGTTACCTTCTATCTGTAATTCTTCTTCACGTAAGTTCCTAGTTTTACTTTTCTAGATATTGTTTATGTTTATTGTATTATACATATCTAGTTTTATTAATTGTTGAAGCATGTTTCCCACGTCAAGAACTTTCATTCACATACATATAAAGCATGATTGGCATATAATTGTAGCTTCAATTAATTTGCGTCAAATTGCCCATGACATACTTGACACGACCACTATGGGACATACAATGTTGTTTTAATTTATATCTTGCAGGCTGCGAGAAAGTGTTTGAGAAGTCACTATTTCTGGTGGGAGAAATTGGAGTCAATGACTTCAAAAGGTTTTTTCTGGCGGAAAGAAGTTGAGCCGAGATCAAAACTTACGTGCCTCATATGATTAAAACAATCTCTTCAACAATAAGTGTAAGATTTTTGAAAAACTATGCAATCACTTCAACTACACAAACACACATCGGTCTGTTTGTGTGTATATGTGTTGTATCTTAGTATTTTCATCAAGGATCCTAGTATTTTATTTTTGGTCGCAGGATTTGATAGATGCAGGGGCTCAAACGCTCATCGTTCCTGGAAATTTACCACTCGTATGTGGTGCAATCTATTTAACAATGTTTGAGAGCAACAATAAGAATGAGTATGACGAATATGGTTGCTTGATTTGGTTAAACAAGTTTATTGAATAATTCAATGCGAAGCTTCGGGCTGAATTAAATCAGCTTAAAGAGCTTCATCCTCATGCCGATATCATATATGCTGATTATTATAACGCTGCATTGCCTCTCTATCATTCTCCCACAAAATTTGGTAATCTTTATTCTTCTAATCAATACTGCTACCTCCTGTCATTAATATAAGATCTAGTTTATAGTTCAGTAGATTGGATTGGTGCTATGACAGCATTCTGATTTGTGATAATGTTATGATATTGATTACAGGCTTTACGGGTCTTAAAGCTTGTTGTGGAACTGGAGGGGCCTATAATGTAGATTTTACAAAAAGATGTGGAGATGGAGGAGCGAAAGCTTGTGATGATCCTTCCAAGTGCATAAGTTGGGATGGTATTCATTTGACGGAAGCTGCGAATAAATTGATCGCAAGATATTTGTCAAAAGGATCCTAAATTTTGTCATTGAAGAAAAATACCTTTGAAATTTTTAACAGCCTTTTGAGCCTATTTGGTTAAGTGGTAGGATCTCAAATGAGCCTGTTTAAATTCAAATAAGTGATTATGAAGCATGTTTGTCTTATTTGGGTACCTTTTATAAAATCCCGATAAATCGTGATTTTACTCTTCTACTGCACTTTTAGGATAAACAACAAGGAGCAGCTTATGCGTTTGAAAAATCCCGATTAATTTTTAATAACTAAATTTTCTCCAATCTACCCTCCCCCACTCTTCCAAAAATCTCTCCTCAAATATTAACTTCATGTCTTTTTTAGTAATTATACATCCATAAGCTATTTTAATAACTAAAAACCAAATATAATCACAATTCTTAAAATCACTTATTAAAAAAAATATCCAAACATAAATCACGATTAACCAGTGTCACTTATAAAATTCACGATTATCTAAAATCACAGTTACTAACTGCTAATCCAAACGGCACTTTGTGGTTAGGGATTTGCTGTACCTTTTTGATCAAGTCTATAAGATTAAGTTAATTTCGAAAGTAAATTCAATCCTCACTACTTACTTTATACTATCACCAGTACTTAATGTAAGAATAAGTTTGACATTTAATTGGGTCATAAATATAAAACATCAATCCGTTTTGTCACTCATATATAATCATGTTTTCTAAGGTAGTTTTTGTAATATCGTTACACATGTTAAAAATTTAAACATTATTAGCAAAGATATTTTAAGAAACACAGTACATATTTATTACAAATAATTAACTTAACTAATTTTTTAATCTACTCAAATTAGTTAACTAACTCTTGTAATTAAAGACTGCATGTGGTACTGTATAATTGATATGAAAAGTGACATTCTACGTCACTCTTTTGACCGACATAATATATTTACAAAACTACGGTGTTTGTTTAAAAGAGTCATTTCAGATAAAATGTTAAAAGATTTTCCTGCAGTGGTGGGTGAATCAAGTAACTAAACAAAGGACTCAAGAGAACACTATAAATAATTAGATACTCCAAAATACTATATTGCAATTTAGGAGAAGACGATATCTATAAAGGTCCCATCGAAATATAGAAAATGGCGAGGGGAAAGCATGGCGAATAAGAAACTTATTTTTATTTAGGGAAAATTTCAAAAAAATACATGTAAAATTTTAAATTTTTAAATCAGGAATAACTACAAAAATATATTATTATTTGTTTTTAAAATATTGTTAATTATTATTAAAGTGTAGTAAACAAAACTGATTTCAAATTTTGAAATTCAAAAGTATTTTTTTGAGATTCTTCCTCATTCAATTATTTCACGCTTGAGATTTTATATTTGAAAAATCGACTTCTAGTGTGGCATCCAATGCACATATTAGCGTCCGTGTACCAAGAGAACTGTATTCAAGATCATATAATCTTTTTTGTCATTGTTTTTAAAAAGCGATTGATTTTTTTCCATTTCTTTAAATCTGGCGTCTATTTTCTAAGTTTTAAAAATTATATAACAATCAAGCTACGGTCCTTAATATAAAATGTAGCTAGAAATTAAATTTCTTAAATATAAGATCTATGTCTCAATTGTCTTTTAAATTTATAATGTTTTCTCTAAAATATCACTATTGATTGTAAGCAAATATATTAAGGGGTAGTTCCAATACATAAGATTGAAAAGAATAATTTAAGGAAGTCAAACACATCTATTAGAATCAACAAACTTAATTAATTTCGTTAATATCTCTAAATTAATTATCTATCTCTCGTGTTAGGAACCAAAGGTAGTATATGTATATCAATAAAAGTTGGATAATATGACTCAATTATAATATTCCGATAATATACGGGACCCACCTAGTATCGCAATCAAACCACCCAACTCTGGCGGGAAAAAAGGGGAGCTTAACGCACCATACATAAAATTTAGTTTCTCCTACCTAATATCATGATAACAGTTATTCTAATGACGCATATGTTCCTTCAATCCTATATATAAGGTTGACGAAGGCTATTTTTTTTAATCCTTAACACAACTCAGCTAATCAAATTTATTATATAATGAATGTACGGTTTGAATATTAACTTATCATTCTTAAAGTTTTCAAATCTCATTGATTCTTTGGATAAAGTTGAAAAGTTAAAAAAGTTTAAAACAAAGTTAATAAGATTTAAGATTCCTTTTAGTTTCAATAAAACATACTAGAAGTGTTTGATAAATAGAATTAGATGAATAGATCGTAATTCAAGGAATATAAAACAATGCTTTTATAGGTCCTACGGAATCGTAGAAAACGTGAAGGGAAACGATGGTGAATTAAAAAATAATGTAGCCGCTGAATTATTTGAGAATTGTTTAGTCATGAAGGAACATATGGATTTAAATAATCATAGTGGAAGGTAGCAAAAGTAAAAGCCAAGGCAGATCTCATTAACTTTGAATTCAAAATGGTCATATTCCTACAATTGCAATGGCTTTTTCTCCTTCATCTTCTTCACTTTGGACTCTGCATATAACGACGGCGTTACTATCATTTATTACCAGTTCTCCAGGAAGCCCCTACACATCCATCTTCAGCTTCAGCCACTCACTTGCTGATACCGGAAACTTTTATTTGAGCTCCCAGCCACCGCGGCTCCACCATTGCCTCCGCCCTCCCTACGGCAAAACCTACTTTGGTCACCCCACTGGCAGGTGCTCCGATGGCCGTCTTATCATCGATTTCATCGGTATATCGCTCAAAACTTCTGGGCTTTGTTGGCTGCTGTTGAATATATACATATTATATTTATATGCGCTTTTCTATTATTCAATGCATAAATGTTGTTGGAATATTATGGGTTGTGCAGCTGAGTCTATGGGGATTCCATTAGTAAAACCATATCTGGGAATTAAGAATAGAAAGGTGAAGAATTGGAACAAAGAGGAAGGAGTGAATTTTGCAGTTATATGAGCAACGGCATTGGATGTGAAGTTCTTGGAAGAGAAGGGTATTTACAATTGTCCAACCAATGATTCTCTCACAATTCAATTCGGTTGGTTTAAAGAAGTATTGCCTTCACTTTGCAATTGTTCCTCATGTAAGTTCTTTGTTTTCCCCTCTTTTTCCTTGTTGTATGAATACGTTACATGTATCACATATCATATTTTGATTTTCTCTATTTGGTTCTTGTCATTTTTTTCTTATATCCATTTTTTTTGGTTATTTAAAATCATGAAACATTATATGAAATACTAGAAAATGAATAAATCATATTTCGTTTTGTGCATATATATATATATATATATATATCACTGTCTCTTTGAGATGAGTCAAACTATTTATCATATGTCGTCATTTATCCCAACTTGTACTAATTACCTTTTTAGATCTTACTGTTGTGTGTTCGATCTTATATAAATATGATGGTGTGAGTTCTTTCAATTAGGTGAAAAATGACAAAAAATGGAAATGTTTATTTCACCATTTTTTGTATATTTTCAGCTTTAAAATGAAACAAACTATTTACAATATTTTATGAATGTGATTGTTTTTGTCTTTTCCTCCCTGCCCCTCTTTTTGATTATCTCTCTCTCTAACACATCCACATCCACGTCCAATAATCTCATTCTTGATTGCTTTAAGTCTTAAAATTCTTCAAAATGCTCATATACTAAAAGCTTCGTTTTTGAAGAATTTTTATTTTTAGGGGTATTCTTGACATTTCACAAATGAAGTATTCTTCCCTATCATTCTTATACACATTTCAAGCAAGTTGTTCGTGTTTTTTTTTTTGTCCCCATGTATTGCAGGAAATATGAGTAACTTCATACATCTTTCTGCATAGTCCTCGTTATATATATGTTGAATATTACTAGCATCGATTTTTATGTTTTTTTTTCCCTATTTCAGTTCCTTCAAAAATATTTGACAGTCAAAAACAAAAGTCTTCAACATCTGGTTGAGGTATGCCAGATGAAACTTACATCTAAATTTTTAATGTTCCAGGTTGTGAGAAAATCATTGGAAAGTCAATCTTTTTCGTAGGAGAAATCGGAGGTAACGACTTCAATTATCCTTTTACGTTACGAAGGAACTCTACTCTTTGCATTGCACATCAAGCCTTTAGCCTCACTCAGCCTTTTCTGATGTTGACTGGGGTGGAAAACCAGATGACTCTCAATCCACTAGTGCAATTGCTATCTATTTTGGCTCCAATTTAATTGCATGGAGATCTAAGAAGCAACCCACAGTGGCCCGATCTAGCACTGAAGTGGAGTATATGTCAAGTCCATTGCCACAGCCACGAGTGAAGTCATTTGGCTTCAAAACCACTTACATGAACTTCACATTTACCTCCCTACCACCCCCTTTCTCTACTGTGATAATCTAGGAGCTACTCATCTAGTGGCCAATCCTATTTTTCCCTCCAGAGCTAAACACATCTCCCTAGATTACCATTTTGTCCGTGAACGTCTTGTTGCAGGCTTAATTCATATTCTTCATGTTTCCTCTCAAGATCAAATTGCAGATATTCTGACCAAACCTTTTAACATCTTCATGATTTACTAGTTTGAAGTCGAGCCCCCCTGTGCTACCAGCCCAGCTCAACTCGTGGGGGAATATTGAAGCCCAATGTGTAAATAAGAGCCCACTAGACTCATACAACGAGCGTGTAGGACATTTTGTTGTCTCTCTAGTTTCTTCTTGTCATTTATACGTGTCTTCCCAGTAGAAGCTAGGTTTCATTATATATAGGATATACAGTGTACACAAACATTCAACAGAATACATAGTTTTATGTTTATTGTTTCTCTGCGTGTTGTCTCATTCTTGATTCAACATTCACAAATGAAGTATTATTCTTCCCCATCATTCTTATCCACATTTCAAACAAGTTCTTCATGTTTTTTCATATATTGTGGGAAATATGAGCGAATTCATACATCTTGCTAAATTGAATATTGATTTTTATAAATTTTTCCCCTTATCTCGCTTCCTTCAAAAGTATTTCACAGTTAAAACAAAAAAATTCTTCAGCATCTGGCTGAGGTATGCCTGATGAAGCTTGCATCTAAATTTTTAATGTTCCAGACTGTGAGAAAATAATCGGAAAGTCAATATTTTTCGTAGGAGAATCGGAGGTGACGACTTCAATTATCCTATTTACGTTCCGAAGGAATCGCGCAGATATTAAAACTTACGTGCCCCCCGCCATTTTGGAAAGCTTTGTAGGACTTATTTGCATTTTCAAATTTTCTTGGGATTCAAAATTTATTAACTCCACTTTGTGAGACCTAAATGAGATTTTCCGATGATAAAAATAAAATAATGGATACGAGTGGGACACTTATCACACCCACTCTTGCCGATAGTTGAGACCGAGGCGGATCAGTTATTTCAATGTGTTCTGGTCTGTTTAGATGCTTTTGGGAAAGCTTTCCGTACAGACGGTAAATGCTTAGGGGCATTTTTGTCAAAATGCTGAGTTAATTCTTCAAGTTTAACTTTTTCACATTTTCAATTTATAAAATTATGTTGACTCATTCTTAAATTCATGTTAGCTATATACCCGGTTAAACTTACGGGTTTACTCATCAAGTTTACCGTTTTTATGTTTCTAGTTTATAAAATCGTATCAACTCCTTCTTAGATTCATGTTAAAGTGACTTTATACATAAATTTCATAGAAATTTTTTTATTGAATATGGTAAATTATAAACGTTAATGAATTTAATTTAAATTATTTGGATTTAAAATGTATTCCAATGAAAGTATTGTGATTTTTATATTTTAATTATTTAATTATATGATTTTAACACTAATTTATTAATAAAAGTAAACTTTTATGAGTTTGAAATTTAAGTTTTACAATCCGAGTTTACATCTAACTAGAAGTTTGCTTAAACTTGTGAGTTTGACAACCTTACTTAGGTGACATACGATGTTTTTTTTTCTACAAATGTTCGTCCTAGAGTTTACAAAATGAGCTTTGTGATTTATGTATGTTGGAGAGGAAGGAGGCCTTGGGAAGATACTTTTCTACGTTCATCACCCATGGTAGAAGTAATTATAAGAGCCGCTTCTAATTTCTTATTGACAAAGTGCAAAGGAAACTTATTGGCTGAAAGTCCCAAAATCTACCAATGCAGTGGCTGGGAGAGACTGAGGTTGATGCAATCTGCAACATCCTAAATTTCCATCTTTCACAAGCAGAACAAGCACATCCCAAAGAGTGTGTGGAGGCCTGCAGGGACGTTGTAAGAGTTCAAATGGGCTTGGTGATACCAAGTGAAGATTTGAGTAATTTGAGTGAATAGGGATTAATTAGTGACTTAGCGACACCATGTGCATGCTAATAGGGAAAAGAAATAGGTGTACGGTTTGGCCTGCTTCTCATCCCGTGTCGCAAAATTTTGACGAGGTTGATCTTATTGAAGTGGCCAAGAGCTAAGTGTAAAAGATTTTTTGTGCACACAACATGATGATCCAATATTTAAATCTTTCTGAGATAAATGCTTATATTTAGTGTCTAATAATACCTCGAACAGAATTGTTTTCAATAAAAAGATGCATATGCTTAGGGGGGAAAAAACAAAAGAAAAATCCTTTGTGGAAGAACTCTTTGGGTGTCACTTAACCAAGAGATGTTTGATAGAGTTCATATTACTTCCTCTTATTTTTAATATCCTCCAATTCTAAATATAAGAGTCATTTTGTAGTGTAAATTGAATTACAAAATGGGTTTTATATTTACGACCGAGAGAATACAAAATTTAGTTTGTAGTGCAAATTACACTACAAACTAGATTTTATATTAAACACCAAAGGTAAGTAATATATATTGATGATTAGGGGGAAAAAAAGGACAGGGGCTTTTGTCTGTTATAACGTCCACAAATCATACTCTACCATTATTTTTGAGATACTACCCGAGGAAAATCATCCTTAATTACAAATCATTCCAAAAATGAACAATTAAGAAAATAATAAATGGATCCGAGGTTCATTGGGGTTAAAGAACAAATACAGTGCAATAGTTCTATTTACACTTTTCACTTTGGTTTTTTCTTTTTTTTCTTTTAAAAAAAACGCAGCACGTATTATGTTATACCAATACCAACCAAAAAGATATTATTTGGGATCTTATTTTTAATCATTTCACTAAAATCAAGAAAAAATAGTTACAAAATTAAATTATGTAAAAATTGCTCTGATTTTCACCTGCACCTTTAAGAAATACCATAAATTAGAAAAGCATATGCTCTATGTCCACTCATTAGAAATTGAGAAGGGTATATTTAAAGTGAAAATTGCAATAAAAAACCTTGAAATATATAAAATTGCAATTTGGGTACTCTAATTCACAAAGTTGCTGCTAGAGACTAGGTCTTAAATATGAATTATGAAATATTAGGAAAAAAGATAAAATTGCCATTCTTCTTTTTCTTTCATCTTATCCTCTCCTTCTCTTTCCTTCTTCAAAGAATGCAAACTGATATTGGCTTCTGATGCGGCCAACAGCATCGTTGGATGCGTGGCTACCTTATCAACTCTCAAATGCAAAGCCCCCACAGGTGAAATTTTTTATATTCGAAAGATTTATTATCGTGGTCATCATGGGGTTTGTGAGGTTAGATCGTAACTATGGGAAAAGCTACTATGTCTGCCCCATCAGAAGAGTGTGTTATAAATCTCAAACTGTTTTCCCCTTTCAGTTGGTGATGATAGCCGTTAGATGTCAGCAAAACTTGTGAGTTTTCCCAATTATTTACTGAGTTTGGAATTGGCTTCTTCTTTCAAGGGAAAAAATGTGGAGATTTTGTAGGATGGTGCGATGGTAATGCTGATGAGAGTGATTTACGTCCTCCTCCATATAAATACCCAACGCGTTATTGTGGTGCGGATTCTTCTGTTCTTCTTGTTACGAACCCCTTTCTAATTGTTTCCACTTTGAACAAGTTTTTGTGAAGCTATTTCTCATAGCTAGCCAAGAAATGAAGTTGGAGAGTAGTGGGTTCGGTGTTAATATATGTATATGCATTTGTCTGTGTAAGAAAAAGAGGCAGTGAATCGATCGGCATGGTGGATGTGAGATGAAATCGCCACATAATCTCTCTAACTTTGTCAATTTAGGACATGAGACACCAACATCATATTGGGATCTTTTAGGCCGCAAGTGAATAAAAAATAATATATAAATTACAGCAAAATAAATGGCAGTCTACCCAGAATGCTTATAGCTTGACATAAAGGAAGGGCTCCTTCTAAGAAGGGGAACATACTAACAGCATTTAAACCTTTTGGTTCCATGAGTATCATCCCTCTGAGTACAATATACAATACAATATGTCCACAGTCCATGGGTTTGTATGATATAACAAACAAAAGTCTAACTAAGGGTGATATGTAATTTTCTATTTCAGCCTCGTACTTCTCTATTTTAGATTTATAATTTTTTATTTTAGGCTTATTATTTCTTTTTGCAGATTTGTAATTTCTTATTTTAGACTTGTAATTTTTTATTTTAAATTTATTATTTCCTATTTCAGACTTATTATTTTCTATTCCAAAGTTGTAATTCCCTACTGCAAACTTGTAATTCTCTATTTTATACTTTTAATTTTCTGTTTTAGACTTGTAATTTCCTATTATTGTAGACTAGTAATTTCCTATTAGATAGTGATATGAAATTGTTAAAATAATTCCAATTTCTACTCAAGCTTGTAACTTTTTTGTAATTAATTATATATCTAATTGCAATTTTTCTTTATTATAGTTTTTCAATCAAATCTTGTCGTGTGTAATTTTTATAGTTCTTCATTAGTATAATTTCCTATTACATATGGTGACCTTAAATAGATTTACTTATGTCTAGTAGGTTTAATATTTTTCAATCAAATCTTGTCATGTGTAATTTTTATTATCAATAACGGTCGAGCAGAGTTTTAAATTTTTATCTGTATTAATCTTTTATTAGGGAAAGTCCATATGCTCAAATTTAATTAGACAATTAGTGTATGGGTGGTAAAGTTGAAGGTAAGATTCATAGTTCATCTAATTAGTGCAAATAATTAGTGTTTGAGAGAGAGAGAGAGAGAGAGAGAGAGAGAGAGATGGGCTGGCAAAAAAAAACTAAATTATTGAAATAATACCAATTTCTATCAAAATTTAAGTTAATATGAATAGCTTTTTAATACTTGTTATTTCACATATTAGACTTGTTATTGGCAATTTAATTGTAAAAATAATAACAATTTATGCTAAAATTTAAGTTGTGAATAGTTTTTCAATACTTGTTAATTTTTATACTAGACTTGTCATTGGTAACTAAATTGTGAAAATAATGCCAATTTCTGCTAAAACTTAAGTTAATACCAATTTTCAATATTTAGTTTCTGATTACAAGTCTTTATTAAGAAATAACAACAATGTTATTAACAATTATATTATCACTGCGTGGGGAGAAGTTTCCAGAGATTTCCCAGTTGCAGTATTAACTGGTTTAATGTGTGGTGATGGTTTAACACGTAGCATTATTTAGTGTTGGTGGACTCCGGATGGCTTTCCCTGTCCGAGGTCAATGTGTGCCTTACTTGAACCATACTTAAAGCATTAATCGCTCATCTGGGGTTTTACGATTGCGAAAGTATTGCTACATATTGCCAAAGTATGGGGATCGTTCACCCATAGCCGTATTATATTTGCTCCATATAATTCATGTTTAATCATGTCTATGGCTAGTTTAGATAAAATACTTGCATATTCCATGTAAGAATATCTATCCTTTTCTCTCACTTCCTAACAGCTCTTTTAAAAATTAAGGAAAAAAACAATAAAATACCCTAAACATTGCTAAAGGACAAATCAGTGTGAGTAAATTTCAAAATCCCAATTCGGGAGGTGTTTGGCAACCCTCAAAAGTATTTTTAAGAAGCACTTTTCCGCAAAACGAGATAAACTCCTTTACAAATTTACTTCATAAACCGTAAAAGCATTTTTAAAACCATGGTTTGGTCTCACCCCTTATATCATTTTGAAATTTTCAAATCTTGTAAAATTACACAAATGTCTTTTACTATTTTTTTTCTTTTTTTTTAAATATTACCACCTCAGCACCTTTAGCTGGTTTTCGACCTCCATAGTTTCAGCGCTGATGACTCTACCAACAACATGCAGCCATAACCTCGTGACAAGTCATTGGAGCTCTGATGACTACTCTTTCTTATGTATTGACTACTTTTTTTTAAGCTATTGACTATATTTGTTTTTAAAACTCCGATAACTACTCTTATTTAGCTATTGATTACTCTAGTATTGTGATTAACTACTTTTACTTTTAAAATTTTGGTGACCACTTTTGTTTAGCTATTGACTACTCTAATTTCGCTATTGACTACTTTTGTTTCAAAAATTAAAAAAAATACATTGAGTGTCTTTTTGTTTAGCATTTTTTTAGGATACTTTAGTGTCTTTTTCCTTAAAAATTAAGATTCCCCTTTATCTAATGTGTATGGAAATGTTTTGGAAGACAAGGTATCGTCATCATCGGCGAAAATGAGAGGATCCATAGGTGGTGTAAGGAGGTTATTGATCTACATAGTGAAATCAACAGAGCTTGTATTAGGAGCAGCAGGAGTGAAAACAGGTCAGGCCAGGCTTATTTAGTAACAAGCTGGCTTAAGCCTAGCTTGTGGCCTATTATAGACTTTTTTTTTTTTAGCCTAAGCCTGACCTGTATAAAGACTTAGTCTAGCCTGAGCATGTTAAAAAGCCTATAATTTTAAATTTCAAAATGCATAGTAAAAAATATATAGACTAATAAAAAGGTAAAATATACATACTACATAATAATTATTTTTAATTATTATCTTTTATTTAAATTTTAATATCATAAGTAATATTTTAAATCTTAATTACGGTTAATACTATTGAAAACAAGTTATAGTTATATATTAAAATTTGAAATAAAGTATAAAATTAAAATTAAAATTAAAATAAATAAACAAACAAGGCCTAACAGGCTTTTCAAAAAGCCTAGACTGGGCCTATTATGCTAAATAGGCTATCAAAAAGGCCTGAGCCGCTTTCTATTTGGAAACAAGACAGACCAAGCTAAATGTAAGTTAAGTCATAGGTCGCTGGCCTGTTTCCACCCCTAATCAGGAGGTGGTGACAGGCCAGTCATGATGAGAGAGAAGGGACCAAGAGAGGGAAAGAAAGAGAAGAAGGAAAGAGAAAGAGATGGGGGTGACAAAAAAAAAAAAGAAACGAATAACATTTTGATTTTTTTTTTTAACATTTCATAGTTCATATTTAGGACTGGATCTCTCATAGCAATTTTATTAAATCAAATACCCATTTCATAATTTTATAATTTTAAGGGTCTTTGTTTGCAATTTTTCCTCTTTAAAATAATGAAATCAATACTCCTCAAACCCTTGTAAAATAACTTGTCATCTAAGATCATTAATTTCTTAAAGATGGTGGCCTATATGAAAAAAAAATGGAGTGATCAGAGTAGTTTTGATACTCACCACAACATTACTATGGTAAGACATGCACCTTTTCTTTTCTATTCTTTTTTTTTCCCCTTTGCCAAAAGAGACGTGCACCTTATAAATACAGTTTTAATAATCTAAATTAAAAAAATTTTAGCTGATGCTTTTTAAATAAATCTTCATTTTTTGAAAACTGATAATTAATAGATTATTTTAAAACATATATAATCAATCAGCTATTTTCTTTTCTTTTTTTGGATATTACAAGGGAAGAAAAAACTAACTAGCCATAATTAGAGGAAGTAGCCATGTCCTTCTGGGTAAAGAATAGCAACCCATTAGACGGGTGAGTGATGGGATAAAGCCCAGGTAAAGCATCAAGAGCCTGCTTTGCCAGGTAGTCAGCAGCAGTATTAATTGATCTTGGAACATGCATAATCTCCACATCCCAAGAACATGCAATCAAGGATTAGGCTTCTAAAATCAAATGTTCATCTGGACGTCGACTCACATCCTCTTGGTGAGCCAGCCGGATCACCTCCTTAGCATCAGATTCAATAATTACCTCTCTCTTGCCTTTATCCCAAGCCATCTTCAACCCGAGGACCAGAGACCATAATTCAGCTTTTAAGCTATCACCCTCTAAAGGCCGAAATAAGAACCCTTCAAGAAAAGTGCCATTCCAAGAACGCATCAAACCTCCGTATCCTGGGCCTTGAGGTTGAGAGAAAGCTCCGTCAACATTGACTTTGACCCAACCTTGTGGAGGGGGACTCCACTTAGCACCACGGTCTTAAACTGCCCAACCAAAAAGATTAATCCCCTTGAGCTTCTATAAGCCTTGCCTTAAACTCGAGATGACACTCTTAGTTCTTACCAATAACGAATCATTAGATGCAAACTTGCCATAAAAAATAAGCTCATTACGTCGTGTCCAAATCAAACAGCAAATAGTACTAAAGAATTCACTCCAACCATCCCCAAAGAGAAGCCCTCGATTTTTCAAGTTTAATTTTGTGAAGAATAGAGTTAACAATTTTGTTATATTAACTGATTCTGTTATTTATTAAGTGTCAAGTTGCTGTACATCATTTCCCCTGTATAAATACGTTTCTCTCATTAATAAAAGTTAAGTCATTTAGTTTTACCAAATACTGTTACATGGTATCAAGAGCTTAATTTTTTTTCCTCTCTTTGTCGTCTTTCTATTTCCCTTTCTTTTCTGAAAACTCACCGACCCTCCCATGGCCGCACTCATCTTCTTCTCCCTCCATTGATTTACAGAGCCCCTACTACATTCACCCTAGTGAAAATCCTGCTCTGGTTCTGGTTTCCCCTCCCCTTGATGGATCTAACTATCACAGCTGGGCTCGCGCGATGCGCATGGCTTTGCTCTCCAAAAACAAGCTCGCGCTCATCGACGGCTCCCTCACTCCACCGAAATCTGACGATGCTCTGTTTCACGCCTGGGACCGTTGCAACAACCTCGTTCAAGGCTGGTTAATCAAATCCCTTTCTCCAACTATTGCCAAAAGCATCCTTTGGTTTGACAAAGCTTCGGATATCTAGAGCGACCTTCGATCGCGTTACTCTCATTCCGATCTATTCCGCATCGCTGAACTATAGGAGGACATCTACAGTTTACGGCAAGGCAGTCTTAGTGTCAGCGAGTATTACACCCGTCTGAAGATCCTGTGGGATGAATTGGACAATATTCGCCCCCTAAAACCCTGTTCCTGCACTTCCGCCGATACTGCGCTTCATCACCGTGAACAAGATCGCATAATCAGATTTTTGAAAGGCCTCAATGATTCTTATGGCTCTATCAAATCTCAAATCATGTTGATTGACCCTCTACCATCGATTAATCGGGTCTTCTCCCTTGTGATTCAACAAGAACGGGAACTCACTACTCCTCTCGATTCGAAGATTCTAATTACCAAAGGACCACCTCTGTCTTCTCGTCCTGCTCCGGTTGGCCCCAAACCCACAGCATCTGTCACCAAACAGTGCAGCTATTGCGGTCGACCTCGTCACACTGAAGCCATATGCTACCGGAAACATGGTTTCCCTCCTGGCTTCAAATTTCGTTCCCCTGCCACGGTAAACAGTATCACTACTCAAGACTCTGGTAATGTTCAAGAAACTCATACTGCTGCTTCTCTTCCTGTTTCTTCCTCTTCCACGGCTTCCATTTTACCTCATCTCACCTCTGAACAATACCAACGTCTCCTCACTCTCCTCACACCTCAACAACCTTCGGCCTCTGTCAACCATTTCACCGCTTCCGCCAAGTCACCTAAAGGTATACTCAATTCTTCTTTGCATTCCGTTCCCTGGATCATCGATTCAGGTGCCACTGACCATGTCTGTAGCAATCTTGATCTTTTTTCTTCATATCATTCCATTTCCCCCGTCTCTGTTAGTTTACCTACAGGGACCCAAGCCGTTTCCACCATATCTGGCACGGTTGTCATATCCTCTTCCCTTGTTCTCACCAATGTTCTTTTCCTCTCTAATTTCTCTTTTAATATTGTCTCTGTTTCTCGGTTAACAGTATCTCTTAATTGTTTCCTCACTTTCTTCTTTTAAGCCAATCAAATAAATCAAGCTGAAAGAATCCTCTATGGATGGTAGGATTAATAAGACAGAGCCATAGGCTCCTTGTATCTTCACAATCTCTAAGAATATGAAGCAGATTCTCAAAGATTACTCCACACCATGTGCAAGTCAAAGCCGTACACATACCTCTCTTGGCTCTGATTTCATTCGTTAGCAGCTCGTTATGGAGTGCTAACTAAAGAAAGGTCTTGCACCTTTGCGTAACTAGGAGCTTCCAAACCTTTTGCTAGATATGATCGGAAACATCCTGTTCATTCGAGATGTGATCATATACCAATCTGATGGAGAAGATCCCACTGTGGTTAAACTTCTACTTGGCCAATATTTTATCACAGTCTATTTCCACACCTTTCTCAACATGTTTCCATGATTTTTTTTTTAATACCTAACCACGTGTTTGATCCTCCTCTCTCAAAGTCAATCCATGGCATAAGATCGTTCCCACAAATATATTTACTTCTGATTACTTTAACCCAAGGATCATCCCGTCAATTAATGAGATTCCAGCTGAGTTTAGACATGTAGGCTTGATTCTGGTATCTCAAGTGTTTTAGACCTAGGCCCCTATTTTTCTTAGCTTTACAAATTGTGTCCCATGCAACAAGATGGGTCTTGCTCCTCTTAGCCATAGAGCCCCAAATAAAATCATGATTACTCTTCTCAATAGTTTCACAGGTTGAAATAGGCAGAGACCCTGTTTACATAGAATGCCCAAGTATTGTAGAGGTCACTGAAGAGACAAGGGTAGATCAACATGCTAGTGATAAGGAATCAGCTTTCCAGCTAGCCAGTCTTCGCTTGACTTTATCAATCACATCCTGATAAGTATCCTTTGAGACTCTTTTATGATGAAGAGGCACTTCCAGATATTTGCCTAAGTCGACAGCTATTTGAAATCCCAGAATAGTACTTATCTCTGTCCTTCTTGTATGATTCACATTACGTAAAAAGAAAACCCAAGTCTTCCTTGCATTCACTTTTAAACCCGAAGAAGCATAAAACTCATCATGGCACTTTCGTACACCTTTGGCCTGAAGTACAGATACCTCTGCGAAGAGAATGATATCCTCAGCAAAAAAAAAAAAAATGAGAGAGACAAGGTCCTTTCTTACATAAAGAAATTGGAAGCTATAATTTCTTTGCCACCTGTTCTTGAATCATGTGAGCAAGTTTCTCTATGCAAATCACAAACAAGTACGGGGATAGAGGATTCCTTTGTCTAACACCTCTGGTGGGAATAAATTTTTCTGCCTTCTTCCCATTCCAGAGTAGCTGCATGGTTGATGTGGTAACATAATTAGATCTGATATCAATAATATGCATCAAAATTTTGATCTCAACTAAACAACCCATAAGAAAGTTCCAATTGACTCTATCATATGCTTTCTCTAAGTCAATCTTAATGGCCATGAAACCTTTGTTCCCCTGTTTAGTTCTCATTGAGTGAATAACTTCCTGAGCAACTATGATATTATTAAAACTATGCCTCCCAGGGACAAAGCTGCATTGGTTTGGGCTAATAATGGAACCCAATTAACAAGAATTTTCGTGATGATCTTGAAGATCACATTACACAACCTAATTGGACGCAAATCTTTAGGTTCTTCCAGATGGTCTTTTTTGGAATAAGAACAATATGGGTACCATTGATGTCAATTATATTGGACGGCTCCTGCCAAAGATGTTTGATAAAAGAGCAGACAAAGTTCCCTACTTGATTCCACTAGCTTTGGTAAAACAAAGCATTGAGACTATTTGGACCACGAGATTTAAGAGCTCGCATGCTAAACTGGGCCTCTTTAATCTCAGCATTACAAACTTCCCTCCCTACCCAGAGTAGGTCAACTTCAGGTATCTTAGGATAAAAAATGGTGCAACACACAAGCACCCTAATATGAGATTTCTCAGTGAACAGTTGAGAGAAGAACTGGGTGGCCAAATGTTTGATAACTGCAACATCATAAACCCAGTCATTATCACTATTACGAATTATGCCAATAAAGTTTCTTCTTCATCTTCCATTGGCCTGATTACCAAAAAATTTGGTATTTTTATCTCCAGAAATCTGCTACTCGCTTCTAGCTTTTTGTGCCCAAAGTAAAAATTCTTGAAGAAGAACATCCTCTAACTCTTTCCAAAGTTGGTGTTGGAGCTACATAAGTTTGGGATTTAGTGGACATCTCGCTTCAACCTTTGTAATACCCTTCAGCCAATGCAATAATTTTTTTTTTTTTTGGGTATGAGTATGCCCAAAAATTTCCTTGTTCCTAGTAACACACGCCTCCAAAAACTTCTGTACATTAGTATTCCAGGATTTTTGGGTTGACCAATTATTTTTTCACAAATTCAACAAATTGATCATGCAACACCCAATCAGCAAGAAAACGAAAGGGTTTATTCCTTCTCCAATGCTTGTTAAGGCTGTTCAATCTCAGAAGCAAAGGTCTATGATCAAATTTATAGAACGGCAAATGTCTAACAATGGCACCAAAAAGAATCCAAGGCAGTCATTTGCTCCCATAGTTTTATCAATCCGTTTTTCCACATTGGTCCGTTTCCATGTGAATCTTGGGCCAACTACATCTATGTCATTCAGTCGCGTATTAGGAGCAAAGGAACAAAAGTCTCGGTCCGAGTTGCAGATGGCACTATTCAAAGACCGATCAGCAGATATAAGTGTCGCATTAAAGTCTCCAGCTAGACACCAAGGACCATCAAATTGGTTTCGTACCTCAACAAGCTCACGCCACAAATCTTATCTTCTTTGCAATGAGGGGCTAGCATAAATGACCGTTAACCACCAACATTGTCCCTCAGTATTTCCAACTTTCAAGGGAATGAATTGAGGCTTCTTTAGCATCACCTCTACTTGTCTAATTCTATTAGACTAGAGACGCCAAAGACCTCCACTAAATCCAACCGCATCCACAATCTCAGAGTACTAAAAGCCCAATTTATGAGAGATCTCAATAGTTTTATTACCAATGCCTCTAGTTTCAAATAAAGCAACAAAATCTAATGAGTAAAATGAAGTTAACTTTTTAATGAGATTGGGAAAGGTACGAGCTCCAGTCCCTCTAGAGTTCCAAAAATGGAAATTCATTGAGAACCATCAATGGACAGTTGGGAGGGGACTCCCAGATTCCCGTCATTAGTAAGAGGACCATCCTGAGGATTCTTTTGTCATTAAAGGATCTATACCCACTTCTATTCTTCCAGACCCATTAATCGTTTTCATGCTTGTAAGCTCAGTCAACCCATTACCACTACCCATACCTTCCTGCCCTTTTTTCTCTATCTCAGGTGTGTTATGTACAGTACAATCGGTGTGAATAGTTTGAACTTGTTGGGCCGTTTCTGTAGGCCCAGACATAAGTATAGAGAAAGGATTAAAATAATTAACTGGATCATGCAATTCATTATTTTTTTTTTTGGTAAGGATGCAATTCATTATTTTGTAGATCTCGTTTCCCCTCATGGTGACCATAAATTTCAAATCCAGAATTATTCTCCTTCCCGCGGGTTCTTCGCTTGACTATTTTTCGTTTTGCACCAATGGGGACCTATGCTTGCTCCATATTAATATTTTCCTTAATTTCTGCTCCAAAAAATCTAGAGATACCTATCATAATCCTTCCTTCTTTATTACCACCGGTAACCTTTTCCTCTTTTTTTTTTTTTTTTGGTGAAAAGTAACCTTTTCCTCTTTATCCATTGAGATGCGTGTCTCATTGCCTTTTACAGAATTCCCACATAGAATCACACCTTTCTTTCCCCCAGATTCTGCTTGAGATCCCCTCATATATGTTTTAACTGATTTCTTGCTAGAATCTCTATTCAGAATCATGTAAGGACTGAATATCCCTCCTGCAGATTCAATCACTCTACTCTTTATCGAATAAGGATCATTCGTCACCGGAGTCTAACTAGGGGTACCCTCTGGCTTAGAGCAGGGGGCATTCTCAGTCGTGGAAGGTTTTTTCTGGGACTCAACTTTGTAAGGACATCACTCCATGTGGTGGCCATACTATTCTCAATGAAACAGATGAGATGCAGACCTTCATAGTCAATCTTGTGATTCTCACCAAAGTGTTCAAAGGAAGAAGCAGAGGTTTCTGTAGATTGACCTCAATGTAGATTCGCGCAAAACCCCCCTTCTCAGAAAAAGTCGTTGTTCTATCTATCTATCTTTAACGTTTTCCTTACTTGATTACCAAGCTGATATAAGGATTCAAGATTATATAGCTCAGCCGGAAGGTCTGGGATTCGAATCCATACAGCTATTCATTTATGATGATCAACTTTCCAGGGATTAAAGTTTGGGCGCCACTATTGAACAAGAAGGCAATGTTCACCAATCATCCATAGGCCCTCTTATAAGGCAAAATCACGATCCTCTGCAGTAGAAAAAGAAACAATGAATTAAGCATTATTTAAAGGCATAATCTTGATCAGTTTTTGAGGACTACTCCACATGCGCTCCATTCGTTGCTTCATAAAGCCCACCCTGAATGACTTTCCTAAAAGTTTCACAATAAGAGAGTTCATATAAGGTTTACACCACACAGCATACTCCCCAGCAGAAAACTTTAATGGACGAGAACTTCCCAGTTTTCATCTAAGAGTCCTCATCTTCTTCTCCCTCTGAGCCATCCCCTTCAATCTTTTTATTGCTAGTCTCCATCGGCATCTTGCCACCAAACTTAGCAAAATAATCTTTCCAACCAGTCATCACTTCACTCGCCACCATGTTCATCTCCAAGAAACCAGAATCGCCCAAACTCAACAGCTCAATCAGCTATCTTCTAACAACATATAATAATATAAATTGTTCATTTAAAGCACTTGATTAGCGGGCTGAAATATTAGGACCAAGGGTAATAAACTAATTATCATATTCATACTCGTATGATATGCATATTGAACTTGTGGGCCAAAAAAAAAAATTTAAAAAGAATATTTATATGATTTGAAAGGCAAAAGAAAATGTGTATTTAAACAAGATATTTATATGATGGGTACATCTCGAGATGGATCCGTTGGGATTTGATTAGGCATTAAAAATTAGAAGGATCCATCTGTTATGATCTCTACCGGATGAAGAAGATCTTCCAATTAGCTGGCGAAGAAAGAAGCCAATTATATATATGGTTACAGGTTCTTGCTAGGGTTGTTCCCATCAACACCTGGTCTCAGTTGGGACGGGAACATCCCGTTTTGTTTTATTTTTTTTTAAAATATTTTTGCCTTATAATTGGGCTATTGCAATAGATTTTTTTTTTTTGTTTTAGTTTTAGGTTTTTGGGTTTAGCCTTTTGGAAAGCATCTTTTTATTTTCTTTTTTACTTTTTTTGGGCTTAAACATTTTAAATAAAAAGCTCAAATAAATAATAATTGGTAACATAAAGCTCTAAATCAATGTTTTAGAAGCTGGGCAGGACATTAAACTAGAAAGACTAACGAGTCATGGTTCATACGAGTCTGATCAGTAATGGAATAATTAGATAAAAATAATGGTATATACTTATATAATAATATATGCATTAAAAAAATTAAATATAAAGTTACCAAATAATTTAAAAATAAACTTTAAACAAATTTAGATTATAAGAATATAATAAAAACGCATGTTTAATTTATATTAATTATTTTAGATAAAAATTAAAATGAAATAAAAATTTGTAAATAGATCTAAGAAATTTATTTAAAATATAAAAGGGATAATTAATCTCCAGGTCCTTATAGTTTCATCTGATTTTTAATTAGGTCCTTATAAAATTTTTTATTTTTATCAGATCCTTTTACTTTCATGTATTTTTAATTAGGTCCTTCTATTTTTTTTTCTTTTTATCAGGTCCTTATAGTTTCACTTATTTTTTAATTAGGTGCTTTGTAGTTTTTGAAAAATTATTTATTAACTTTATTCTTTAAAATTAATTTCATTTTTAAATTAATAATTATATAATTGGACAAAATAATTAATATAATCATTTAGTAATTAATAAATAATCAGAATAATAATTATACTTAAATATAAATTATTTATAATCATATTTTAATTTTAGATAAATTTATTATTATAATTTGAATTTTATAATTATAAAAATTTGAATTGAAAATAAATAATATATTTGTTTAACTAAAAATTTAAAAGAATATTAACATAAGATTGTTACAATAATTTATTATTTTTAAAATGTTATTATTTGTAAAATAAAGAATAAAAACTAGAAGGACCTAATTAAAAACAAAGTAAAACAATAAGGACCTGATAAAAAGAAAAAAAATTATAAGGACTTGATTAAAAAGATATGAAAGTATAAGGATCTGATAAAAAGAAAAAAAATTATAGGGACCTGATTAAAAACTAGTTGAAACTATAAGGACTTATATATTGATTATCCCAATATAAAAAAAGAAGAAAAATAAGTAGGGAGGATTATAATGAGTTCTCAAAAAACGAAAAAAAATTAGTAAAAAAATTTTAATAACAACTTAAATAATTTGCAATGATAAATCTCAAAATAAAAAATAACAAATCATAAAATTTATTTTATAATTATTTTTTTTACGATCTGATTATAATTCTTCTAAATAAGTATCTCAAACTTAAAAAGATGTCTGAAGGTATCCAATAAAAGGCTAAAAAAAATTCGCAACTAGGATAAAAAAATTGCCTCGGTGAATGTGTGTGGTAGTGATAGCCTGAGGGGTGGGAAGTCAGATTTATTTACATTGATAAAAGAAAATAGTGGGGCAGACCGGGCGGTAAAACGTGCTTCTTTGCTCCTATCCTTTTGTCATTTTTGTTTCCTTCTTCATCTGAAGTCCTAACTCCAGTTGTTCGAATCCCAAACTCCAGCATAGTCATAGTCGACGGGCATGGATAGCTTAACGGCTCAAGTTTCGTTTGATTTTTTTGCCAATATTTTTCATTATTTCTATTATTATAAAAAAAATTTCTGGGTAATCTCTGGCTGCTTTTTCCTCCTCCCCTTTCTTCCTTGTCTTCCTCCTCCTTCTCCGTTCAGTTTTTCAAAAACCGCTCCAGTTGCCGTTTTAATGACAGTTTCCAGCTCAAAAGCCGGTTCTTGCTGGGTCTAACCGACTCAACTCTTAAAACAGTTTTCAACAAGAAAACAAGCCGTTTGGGACTCCGGTCACCGGTCCCTCTGGTTCGGTTAACGTTCAAAATCATTCCTCTGAATAAATAATAACCACTCAACTACGTAGGTGCTAAAAGCTATAATATAAATATTTTGTATTACACATTTCTTAAACATTTAATAAGAGAAAAAATAAAAAAAAATTACCACTAAGACGGGATCGGGATCAGTCTCATGTCCCTTTTTGTCCCGATCCCATTTTTTGTCATGTCCCGTCTTAGTATGGTGGAAACTGAAATAAGACTTATTTTTGAACACTCCTAGTTATTGCTATCTTTTCTAAGTTTTAATTCTTATCTCTCTTCCTTGCTCTTAAAGCTCTCTTATTACCAATGCCTAATGCCTATTAAGCATTCAAAAAGGCATTTTTAATCACAATCCAGATCAATACATTCATATTTAATCCTCTTTAACTTTACATTAACTTCTAGCTTTTGAGTTTGGTTTCTAATCTTTCTAAATTTAATTCCAGATGCTATTTTCTCATAATTTTGTGTGTAGAAGAAAATCAAATTTTTTAATGTAAATAGGCTTAATATTATTGATAAAAATTCAAAAAAAAAATGCTTTATATTCTTTTATTTTGATTCTACAATAGTTTTCAAAACAAATGGCATCAACCAAGCTTTAATCTTCAATCATGTTTACCAAATACGTTTTTCAAAACAAGTTTTTGCTTTTTCAAAGCATGTTCACAAAACATATTTTATTATAAGTAGGTTCTGTTTTGTGTTGAGTCTAATTAAAACACCGTTTTGTTCTGTATTATTACATAATACTAGTAGTTCTTGAACACACCCAAAAAAAAAAAAAAGAGACCACAATCAACCTTGGTCTCTCTTGCAAAGTATAGAGTTTAGAATAAGTTATATTATTTACGACTTAAAATTAAGAAAATAAATTACATATAACCCTCTGTTAAAAAAATAATCACTAATAAATTCATTAAGTTTAAATTATTACATGGATAAATTGTATATAACAAGTTGTAAACTTCTCAATTTGACTTGTAAATACTGTAAGAGGACTTGCAAAGAAATTTTCACTGAAATCCTAAACTACATTTGGAGCAAATCGATTTATATATAAACTGTGAACAATTTAATGTCATTGAACATTTGGTATATTATTGAATTTTAGTTTTATAAAAATTTATAAAGAAGAATTATAATGAAGTCTAAAAAAGAAAATAAATTACAAAACAAATTTTAAAAGTTGTTATTCTCTACTTTAAAACTTATTATTATAAGATGATAAAATTGTTATTGAGATTTTTTAATAATTTTTTTTTTTAGGCTCGACTATAATTCTTCGATTTTTAATCTTTAGATATAGTAATTCAATCAAGGTCCAAAAAAGATATAGTAATTCAATGGTAAGTTGAAAACTTGTTTCTTGATCCTTGAGAAAGAGGACCAGGAGTTTTTTGTCCCAACCTGGCCCAGGATCAAAGCTTCTGCTCCCTGTGATAAACGAGTACATTGATAATTAAAGACCTACTTTAATTAACTGTCAGTACAAGTACAATCCAAACGCGATGATTTGTATTTCTATAAACAATTAAGGAAAAATTACACTTAGGTCCCACATAACATAATTAATATCAAAAAAGTCTCTGAAAATTGCGAAATAATTCTGAAGTCCCTAGGGACCTGTGTGTAATTAATTCTAATTGTGAAATTACCTACTTACCCTTATTAATTTGAACCTATTTACAACCTCAATAGTGGCTGTTAACAACCCAAGAAAAGGTGGTTAACAATCTCAGCAACGCTCCTGGCATCCCACAGAATGAGTTGTCAGGAGCACTGTCGAGGTTGTTAATCACTTCTTCTCGGGTTGTCAACAATCATCCCACAGAGTGAGTTGTCATGAGCACTGTCAAGGTTGTTAATCACTTCTTCTCGGGTTGTCAACAGCCACTGTTGAGGTTGTAAATAAATTGTTGCAATAAAATTAACAGGGGTAAGTAGGTAATTTCACAATTAGAATTAATTACACACAGGTCCCTAGGGACTTCAGATTCATTTTGCGATTTTCAGGGACTTTGTTGATATTAATTGTGCTCCATGGGACCTGAGTGTAATTTTCCCAACAATTAATGGTTAGCTCCTTTAACTTTAAATTACTAAAACTGTCTGTTACAACTTGCAACTCAAGGCAGTTTAAATAATAAAAGTGGGATATTCTCGCCGAGTGAGTGAGTGAGAGAGAATCATCAGGATAACATTATTAAACATCCCTTTAATAATCAAAGATAAGTATTAGCATGGAAAATCTTAATACACACACAACACTCTGATCTTTAATTAAGTCACTTGTATCATATTTTCATGTAAAAAATGCATTAAATTGACAAACAATTTTAATTTTACCCTTATTATAACTCTCTCTCTCTCTCTCTCTCGATACAAATCATATCTCTTTTTTTCTTCTCCTCTTTTCGATGAGATTTTTTTTTTTACCTGGAGTTTTCAGTGAGAATTAAATAAGAGTAAAATTAGAGAACAAACAATAAATAAACTATAAGTAACTTATATGTACAACCAAAACATCCCCTCGCAAGTAACTTCTATTTAGGATCAGAATGGCAGTGTGTGTGTCTATATATATAAGGAAGAATTACAGTGAGATCCCAATAAAATAAAATAATTACTAATAAATCTCAATAATAAGTGAGTACGGGGCTGTTATTTACTATTTTAAAACTTGTCACTACAAACTGTTCTATTATCACTATAACATTTTAATAATTGTGTTCCTTACACACACGCACGCCATTCCCTATGCAAACGAGCACTTAGAGGTGCGTGTGTGTATATTTGTATACATGTATATGTAAGTGACATCCTAGGTTGATATGCTTTGTTTTCCCTCACACGTTCATGTGTAATATAATCATGTATTATGACGTTTACTTATAAAATTTGCAAACATTTGAAAACCAACTTAGTTTAATTAGATGAAACTTTATTTGATCTCTATATGACATTGAAGCATGACCATTTATTATTAGATTAAAACTAATTAAAAGATGAGGCAACAGATTATAAATTGGCCGGGGTGAAATGAGAGAAGAAGTTGGTGCGATAATATCGTAGTCTAACAACACATAGCTAGTCACCCTTACAGCTGCAATAAGATCTACGCTGTCTCAATACAATTCAATGATTTATTTTTAACTAACAATTTTTAAGTAAAAAATTAACAGTAGATAGATTAATTAATTAACTTCTCTATAGATTAAAATAGTTTTAAAAAATAAAAGTAAAAAAATTAAATTTGAATCACCCAAGGTCAAAGCAGTTCAGATTTCAATTTTCATCAGTCATCACCATGATGAGCATCATAATCTCTTGCGCTTAAATCACTAATTTGATCATGCGTGTCATCACTCATACCAAAAAGAAAAAAAAGAGAGAGAAAGAAAGCTTCCACGTTGCATGATTATTGATCAAAGTGTAAGATTGCAATTCCCTTAGCCCTACTCAAAGTGACTGGAAAATGCTATTTGTATAGGCGAACTTACCTATCGTAAGAGGACATCTAGTCGAAGGTTTCCTAATACTACATTTTATCCTTAATATAAGAGCTAATTGACTAATTAAGTAGATTAAAAAATTTTATTAAGTTAGTTATTTGTAATAATTATGTATTATCCTTGCTAATTATGTGTATTAGCTAAAACTACTATTTAATGAAACATTTAACATGTGCAACCACTATAAGAACAATTTTAGAAAAATACATAAATATGAGAGATAAAGTGAATTAATGTTTCATACTTAGAACTAAATTGAATGTCAAACTAGCTCTTATATTAAGGATAATACATAGTAATAAGATAGAGATATGTACATAGACTAGTAGATGAACCGACAACAGATCTATTGACTCTTCAACTGCAAGCTCGTCTTCATATCTCATTGATGATAGGTAAACAAGTAAATTGATAATTGATAAATTAAATGCTTGTCACAATGTGGTCCATTTTTCTCCTCTCTTTTTCATTAACATTTGTTATTGTGTGTGGCTATCATCTATAGGGAAATTAATAATGATAATGAAATATATCCAGCTGTCGTGATCAATCTAGAAACTAGAATGTTGTACCTAGCTACCATACTGAAAGAACAAGCCCAAGTGGTGATAACTTGTTGAGGTTATATGTGATAAAAGGTGCAGCCTAAATGGTCAATATGCAGAGATGGCACGTAAACAATTTAGTTGAAACAATTTAAAAAGACAAGTCATTTGGATCAAGTTTGAAATATAAATTGACCTGGCTCTTGTTTATAAAAATTCAAAAAAAATATTTAAGTTCTTTTATATGATTTTATATATATAATTGTTTTCAAAACATGATGGCTCGATAACACAATGCAAGCAACCATGATCCTATGTCCCTTGCAAAGAACAGAGTTTGAAACAGTACAAGTTATATTATTTAAGAGTTAGAATTAATATCTGGTTCTGTAACAAAGAAAAAAGTAATATATGGTGATACGTTTTGTTATACTATGTAGATATATAAACATGTAGACAACATGAAAGTCACTTTAAAATATTAAATTCACAAGTAATTTTAGTTCAGAATTTAAAAAATATATAGAATTAGTTTCCTCTCAAATATATGATGTTTTTATTGAAAGTCCTATATTTCAATATAGAAAAAGCATTCATGAATTTTAAGGATAATTAATATATTTTTGCTTAAAATATTCTTAGAGTACATTGAAATCATTTTGCTCTGCCTTATTAATATATCCATTCCTCCTGTATTATTAAATAAAAGTAAACTTATAAAAAATTAAAATCTTAATTACCTAACCTTTTTTCCCAGGGCGTATATTGGATAAGAATGTCCTATATTGGAAGGCTAGTAAATAAAATACTTTTACTGATTGAAGAATTCATAAAATATTTAACACAAGCTAAGATGGAAAAATAAAAAAATAAAAACGCCATGAAAGCAAATGAGCGAGCGTCTTGGTCCATCAATCCATCATCGTCTTTATTTGTTTGTTTATGCGATCAAATCACTACCAAATATTCATTCATTATAATTATAATGTGCTTTTGATTTTTGAATCAGGCTTAAAGAAGAAAGAATCCATGTTTGAAATATCCCACGGAAAGGGGGGAAAAAAAGACAATTGTCATTTTAATTTTAATTTTACTAAGTGGTTAATGTTGGTATAAAATTATAAATTTTACTGGAATTATAATTATTGTCAGTATAAATATAATTTTAAATTACTGCAACTATTACAACTCAAGGTAGTTTAAATAATAAAAATGAGATGTTCTTGCTCTAAGTGAGAGAGAGATAGTGTGTAGAAAATCATAAGGATAATATTAAACAGCTATTTAATACTCCTCCGGTCCTTAATATAGGACCCAATTCTTAAGTTGGTTTTGGTCCTAAATATAAGATCCATTTCTCATATTTATCAATTTTCTCTAAATTACCCCTATGAATACTCCCTCAACTATAATCAAGTAGAAATGAAAGATGGGGTATTAAGAAAGATGATTATAATGTTTTAGGAAAAATGTGTCACTTTTCTTATAATTAACTAATTTACCTAATTTCCTTAATCTAATCAAATTAGTTAAATGGAGTCTTATATTAAGGACCGGAAGAGTATTATCAAACTAACTGTTGGTGTAGAAAAAATTTTTGAAAAAAAAAAGCCAGTATACTCTCTTCTATCTTTATTATAAGCCTCAAAATAATCAATTTACATCTAAGTAAAAAAATTAGTTGATTTATGTTTAATGAAAAATCAGTTAAAATTAATTAAAAACAATAAATAGGTAAAAAATATATTTTTGTTTTCAATTATACCCTTATAATAAGTAAAAAAAGATAAAAATGAATATATGAGAAAATGTAATAAGAGTGTAAATAAATAAGAACAAAATTAAAAAAAGAAAAAAAAATAGGTGTGTTAGCAGTTCGGTGCGCGTGTGAGCAGTTTGGTGCGTTGCTTTATTTCAACTTCCCTCACAGCACGTTGATATTTAATTAATAATTGTTGGACTGTGGACCCAGATCTGGGCCGAACTATTTATTGAAAAATTTGAGAATATCTCAATCAATGGAATAATCAAGTAAGATTAATACATTTCAGTTGACTGTGTCGATTAATTAGGATAATCACCTGATTAAATATAATATAAATCAAATATATAATTTAATTTATATTATCCAGATAATCCGTATATATTAAATGGATATATATATATATGCATATACTATCTATGGATTAACTCATAATTTAATCCAAAATAAACAGATATTGAGTATACATGACAAATATTTAAACCAGTTTTGAATTCAAATAATGACCCTACTTATTGATATAAAAGGATATTTTTGGCAAAAAAAAATGATATTAACAATATATCCAAACTGATGGACATCGTGAATATGTTTACCTTCTCAATATGTCCCTGCCAACAATACGATTAGAATTTAGAGGCTATCATCTATTTCAACTCGCCTCCACTCATTGAGTTTTTTAGCTATTTCTCCTTCTTTTTACGTACTTTTTTTTATTGTTATTTATTTTTTCAACAATCCTAAATTAGGGTTTTTATATTAATAAAATTTGAACATATGAAAATAAACCCAGTCGCAGGATGAATAAGGTAAGCTTTGATTGATATCTATGAATGACATTGACGCATTACCAGTTATTGGTGTAGCTTTAAAGGTATGAGCTTTCACCAATAGCGTACTCACACACAATCACGCTCACTTGCGCTTAAGACAATTTTTTTCCTCATGGCAACAATGAGCATCGTCATATTTATTATTGTGATGATATCTCCATCGTATACATATAATTTCAATAGTCTAAATTAAAAATTTTTAACTAATAATTTTCAAATAAAAAATTATTTTTAAAAAAATAATAGTTAAGATATGATTATATTTATTTTAAATTTTTTACACATTAAAGTAATTTTTTAAAATGTAAGAAAATTTAAAAAAATCAAATCTAAATCTTCGAAATTAAATGTGGATGGTCCAGGTTCCCATATTCATCACTCTTAATGATGATTGATGACCACTGAAACCAATTCCACCTCTTATATCCAAATCGCTACTTCAAATTCAATCTTGAAGGTTTCATGCTCACTTGTATTGGTAGACAAAAAGCTTCCAGTAAATTGGTGTGATGGAAGCTAGCATGTACCATAATACTAGTAGTTCTTGAACACACCAAAAAAAAAAAAAAACAGAACACAATCAACCTTGGTCTCTCTTGCAAAGTATAGAGTTTAGAATAAGTTATATTATTTATAACTTAAAATTAAGAAAATAAATTACATATAAGCCTTTGTTAAAAAAATAATCACTAATAAATTCATTAAGTTTAAATTATTACATGGATAAATTGTATATAACAAGTTGTAAACTTCCCAATTTGACTTGTAAATATTGTAAGAGGACTTGTAAAGAAATTTTCGCTGAAATCCTAAACTACATTTGGAGCAAATCGATTTATATATAAACTATGGACAATTTGATGTCATTGAACATTTGGTATATTATTGAATTTTGGTTTTATAAAAATTCATAAGCGAGAATTATAATGAAGTCTCGAAAAAAAAAATTACAAAACAAATTTTAGAGGTTATCATTCTCTACTCTAAAACTTATCATTATAAGCTGATAAATTTATTATTGAGATTTTTTAGTAATTATTTTTTTTTCTACTATAATTCTCCCAATTTATAATTTTTAGATATAGTAATTCAATCAAAGTAAAAAAAAAAAAGATATAGTAATTCAATAGTAAGCTGAAAACGTGTTTCTCGATCCTTGAGAAAGAGGACCAGGAGTCTTTTGTCTTAATCTGGCCCAGGATCAATCCTTCTGCTCCCCGTGATGAACGAGTACATTGATAATTAAAGACCAACTGTAATTAACTGTCAGTATAAGGTACAATCCAAACGCGGTGATTTGTATTTCTATAAACAATTTCTACGGTGATACGTTTTGTTATACTATGTAGACATATAAACATGTAGACAACATGAAAGTCACTTTAAAATATTAAATTCACAAGTAATTTTAGTTCAGAATTTAAAAAATATATAGAATTAGTTTCCTTTCAAATATATGATGTTTTTATTGAAAGTCCTATATTTCAATATATAAAAAGCATTTATGAATTTTAAGGATAATTAATATATTTTTGCTTAAAATATTCTTAGAGGACATTGAAATTATTTTGCTCTGCTTTATTAATATATCCATTCCTCCTGTATTATTAAATAAAAATAAACTTAAAAAATTAAAATCTTAATTACCTAAATTTTTTCGCAGGGCGTATATTGGAAAAAGACGTCCTATATTGGAAGGCTAGTAAATAAAATACTTTTACTGATTAAAGAATTCATAAAATATTTAACACAAGCTAAGATGAAAAAATAAAAAAATAAAAACGCCTTGAAAACAAATGAGCGAGCGTCCTGGTCCATCAATCCATCATCATCTTTATTTGTTTGTTTATGCGATCAGGATCAGTCCAATCACTGCCAAGTATTCATTCATTATAATTATAATGTGCTTTTGATTTTTGAATCAGGCTTAAAGAAGAAACAATCCATGTTTGAAATATCCCACGGAAAGGGGGAAAAAAAAAAGAAAGACAATTTGTCATTTTAATTTAAATTTTACTGAGTGGTTAATGTTGGTATAAAATTATAAATTTTACTGGAATTATAATTACTGTCAGTATAAATATAATTTTAAATTACTGCAACTGTTACAACTCAAGGTAGTTTAAATAATAAAAATGAGATATTCTTGCTTTAAGTGAGAGAGAGATTGTGTGTAGAAAATCATAAGGATAATATTAAACAGCTGTTTAATATAATCAAACTAACTGTTGGTATGGAAAAAATTTTTGAAAAAAAAAAGCCAGTATACTCTCTTCTATCTTTATTATAAGCCTCAAAATAATCAATTTACATCTAAGTAAAAAAATTAGTTGATTTATGTTTAATGAAAAATCAGTTAAAATTAATTAAAAGCAATAAATAGGTAAACAAATATATATTTGTTTTCAAACATACCCTTATAATAAGTAAAAAAAAGATAAAAATGAATATAGGAGAAAATGTAATAAGAGTGTAAATAAATAAGAACAAAATTAAAAAAAGAAAAAAAAAAAAAAAAGGTGTGTGAGCAGTTTGGTGTGTTGCTTTATTTCAAATTCCCCCACAGCATGTTGATATTTAATTAATAATTGTTGGACTGTGGACCCGGGTCTGGGCCGAACTATTTATTGAAAAATTTGAGAATATCTCAATCAAATAGAATAATCAAGTAAGATTAATACATTTCAGTTGACTGTGTCGATTAATTAGGATAATCAGCTGATTAAATATAATATAAATCAAATATATAATTTAATTTATATTATCCAGATAATCTGTATATATTAAATGGATATATACATGCATATAATATCTATGGATTAACTCATAATTTAATCCAAAATAAACAGATATTGAGTATACATGACAAATATTTAAACCAGTTTTGAATTCAAATAATGACCCTACTTATTGATATAAAAGGATATTTTTGGCCAGAAAAAAACATAAAATGATATTAACAATATATCCAAACTGATGGATATTGTGAATATTTTTGCCTTCTCAATGTGTCCCTACCAACAATACAACTAGAATTTAGAGGCTATCATCCATTAGTTCAACTCGCCTCCCGTGATTGAGTTTTTTTTTTAGCTATTTCTCCTTCTTTTTATGTACTTTATTATTATTATTATTTATTTTTTCAATAATCATAAATTAGGGTTTATATATTAATAAAATTTGAACATTTGAAAATAAACCCAGTCGCAGGATGAATAAGGTAAGCTTTGATTGATATCTATGAATGACGTTGAAGCATTACCGGGGGTTGAATGAGAGAGGTCAGTGGTGCAGCTTTAAAGGTATGAGCTTTCACCAATAGCGTACTCACACACAGTCACCCTCACTTGCGCGTAAAACAATTTTTTTTTTTTTGACCAGCAACTTAAAACAATTTTTTTTACTCGTTGCAATAATGAGCATCATCATATTTATTATTGTGAGGACATCTCCATCGTCTAAATATAATTTCAATAGTCTAAATTAAAAATTTTTAACTAATAATTTTTAAATAAAAAATTATTTTAAAAAAAATAATAGTTAAGATATGATTATATTTATTTTAAATTTTTTACACATTAAAATACTTTTTTTAAATGTAAGAAAATTTTAAAAAAATCAAATCTAAATCATCGAAATTAAATGTGGATTGTCCAGGTTCCCATATTCATCACTTTAATGATGATTGATGAACACTGAAACCATTCCACCTCTTACGTCCAAATCGCTACTTCAATCTTGCAAGCTTCCAATAAATTGGTGTGATGGAAGCTAGCATGTACTACCAAGGCCCAAAAAAATTCCCTTGGCCTTACTTAAAGTGGCTGAAAATGCTATTTTTATAGGCCAACCCACTGAAGGTTTCGCCAACTTAGACCGGTGGATGAACCGACAACAGGTCTGTTTAAAATTACAAGTTATAAACTCGCTTCAACTTCAAAGCCTTCATATCTCATCTACCCTTCTTCTCTAACCTTCACCGTACTCTTCGCCATTAGCTTATTCATATAGTATTTACTCCCCTGGCACATATATTATTTTAGGGTCCCCCGTTTCGTATTTTGGCACTGCATTTGTGTTTACTCCTGCAATGGCTCATTCTGATTCATCTTTTCCACTTAGGTCTCTGCGACAACGAAGGACTGTGTCGTTGCTAATAATATATGGATCTGCATTGTTGTTATTAGTATCAGTGATTCCCACCACAGAAGGACGAAGCTTCACATCTATCTTCGGCTTTGGAGACTCCATTGCTGATACTGGAAACTTGTATTTCAGCTCCCAACCACCACCGTCCCATAAATGCTTCCGGCATCCCTACGGCAAAACCTTCTTTGGCCATCCCGTCGGGAGGTGCTCCGACGGCCGTCTAATCATCGTTTCATTGGTAAATAGCTATATATATGCATATATAAGTCCTTTAATCTCTGCTTTCCCTTCCCTCTTGTAGTTTCTGATTTTGATTTGTGTTTTTCTGGTTTGATGATCGAATTAAATTATATAAATGATTTGTTTTTGTTAAAAAGCAAGAGATAATCTTACTAAAATTATATATGTTTGGTTTTGAAAGCAGCTACTGAACAAGAATAAAGGAAATGGTATTTGTCACCCAAAAAAAAAAAACAAAACAAAAGAAATGAAAATGGTATTTTTATTGTCTTATCTGTTCAAACCAGATAATGTCTTTTTATACTTTTTTGTGTTCTATATCCTTTTCTTTATCATCCCACTTAAAAATTTGTTCTTTGTTGATTAATTGACTGAGTTATGTGTCCGTACAGCTGAGTCCTTGGAGATTCCATGGGTGAAACCATATCTGGGAATCAAGAATGGCCAAGTGAAGAATTGGAACAAAGAGGAAGAGGGAGTGAATTTTGCAGTTGCAGGAGCAACGGCTTTGGATCAAAGTTTCTTTCAAGAGAGAGGAATTACTGTTCCAACCAATGATTCCCTCACAGTTCAATTGGGTTGGTTCAAGGAGTTGTTGCCTTCTCTCTGTAATTCTTCCTCAAGTAAGTTCCCTCCAATTCATTCTTTCACTAATTAATTAAATCAGCGCTCTTAATGATATTATAAGGCATAACTCAACCTTTGTAAGGTAAAAAAGCCACGAACTCCGAACTGGATTAGTCAATTACTTGGACACCCGGTAATAGAATCTAAAAAAAGCACCGAATACCATATCATAATATCAAAAAAAATGATATTTTAAGGCGAAAAATTAGTTGGTTAAGATCACAATGAATTGATTACCTAGTTATTCATTTTGAAATTCCATGTAAAAAGAGTCCTGATTATAGATTAGATGTGTGGGATGGTCTAATATGTTGAGCAAGAAGGGAAGGTTAACATAAGTCTTCACCTTCACCTTTTATATATTCTTTTAGTCTTAAATATAAGATTCTTATATACACTAATATAAGAGTTTTATATTTAAAACCGGAAGAGTATATATATATTATATGCCTTAAGAATTTAGAATAAATCACCGTTTAAAAGGGGTGATTTGTTGTCCCGGAACCCATGGTTCTTTTGATTAAGAGAAAATTTCACTGTAGGACCGCACAAGACAATTAATCTCAAAGAGCCCCCAAAACTTTCTGAAACTTCACTGCAGGACCAAGGGGCCAATCTGATATTAATTCCACAAACGAAATGATGACACTGCCCCTAGTAGAAGGGAACAAGTGCGGGAGAGTGCATTTGCAAGGGGAACTAGCCAATTTGCAGAATAAATACATATGTTCACACGTGGAATCAGTCCGTTCACATGTGGACTGGTTCACCTGATGAATGCGTCCGTGAGGGAACAAGTGCGGGAGAGCGCATTTGCAAGGGAAACTAGCTAATTTGCAGATAAAATACATATATTCACACGTGAAATCAGTCCGTTCACATGTGGACTGGTTCACCTGATGCATGCGTCCGTGAGGAAACAAGTGCGGGAGAATGCATTTGCAAGGGGAACTAACTAATTTGCAGAATAAATACATATATTCACATGTGGAATCAGTCCGTTCACATGTGGACTGCTTCACCTGATGCATGCGTTCGTGAGGAAACAAGTGCGGGAGAGCGCATTTGCAAGGGGAACTAGCCAATTTGCAAAATAAATACATATATTCACACGTGGAATTAGTCCGTTCACATGTGGACTGGTTCACCTGATGCTAAGGGTAGTGGCGTCATTTCGTTTGTGGAATTAATATCAAATTGGCCCCTTGGTCCTGCAGTGATATTTCAGAAAGTTTTGGGGGCTCTTTGAGATTAATTGTCTTGTGTGGTCCTACAGTGAAATTTTCCCTTTGATTAATGAGATGCTTTTATATTTTTGTTATTTACTTTACAAATACTAGCTATTATATTACTTATCATATTGACGCACGTTTTACAATTTTGCTGACATTTACGAATTATTTAATTGGCTCGATGTGAATGGAGTCTATTGTTTAACTTTTCTGTTGTCCTTTTGTTTCGTTCCTTAAAGGAAGGTGGTCCCCTTTGAGGGCCAGGGGTGGACGCTGGACGTAGCTACGTATAGGTCTGGTTGAAGGTGGCCCCCTCAATTATTTAAAAGAGGAGGGGAAAAGGGAAAAAGACAAAGAACTTTGCTCCTAGAAAGAATTAATGATGGGACTTATTTGTTATTAAGATTTTTATACGGAACCCATTTGTCATTTTTGCCTTTAAAATTTGTGTGGATATCATAGAAAATGTCTATGTTATGCCTCCATTTTAATTTAAACCCTTATTAGTCCTAGTCGTATATATTCTATGATTTTATTTTTATTTTCATTTTCATTTTCATTTCTTTCTATTTTTTAATTGCTCTTTACTTAGATAAGATTTTAATTAAAAAATAAAAAAGAGCTTCTATATCATTCTTCTTTCCCTTTAACACCCTTTCCCATTAATATCTTCTTCTTTTTTTCCCTACTCCCTTATTTTCATATTCTCCCAACATTGCCATATTTTTCTCCCCATCTGCTTCATGAGTATAATTTTGTGGAAATAGCACAAAACCTTTTGATATGTTGTTACATAAAATAGTTTTTTTTCTTAGTTAATATATTTATTTCTATTTACAAAAAGATAATCATAACTATTTATGTTTTGACGCACAAAAAAATTCTCCCTGAAATACTCTAAACTGTTTTTTTATTATTATTGTGGTACTATTATTAATTGGATAATACACTTTTCTAGTATATCCTCGCATACGAAATTACGTTTTCATGAATGTTAAAATAGTGAAACCGTTGATATAAACACTTAGCATCCCTTTGTTGTAAATTTCAATGACTATCTAAATTTCTTAAGAAAAATATTCTTAGTCTGTCAATTTCACTTTGATAATATAAAATTATCTTAATTATAATGTTGCAGGTTGCAAGAAAGTCTTAGGAAAATCATTATTCCTTGTGGGAGAAATAGGAGGGAATGACTTTAATCATCCTTTTGCTTTAAGAATGAAGCTGTCTGAGGTGGAAGTCTACGTGGGCCCAGTGATTAGTGTGATATCTTCAACAATCAAGGTAATTTTTCTTCCTTTTATGAAAAAAAAAAGAAGCTAAACTATATAAAACTCCCATGAACTATGATTCAGTTACATGTAATATCCCTGACATCTAAAAAAAAAAAAAAGTACTACATTAACTATAAACTCTTCATTAATTCGTACCTTATTCTGCTGATGATTGCCCCCCAAACAAAGAAAAAATGAACTCATGAAGTCTAAACTTTAAGCTGTGCTAGCTTTTAATTCTTGATAACTATAATAATTTTACAAATAATGTTAATTTTTAATAAATTAAGTTTGGTTCCTTAATTTCATTGGTGGACAATTGGACATTATAGAGTGCCTCACTTTACTCATTGTTATGTTTGAACGTTGTAAACTGTGGTCTTTTCTTTTCTTTTTCTTTTTTTTAAGATTCTTTAACTGTCATTAATATTCCTAAGAAGGTCCTTAAATGTCATTTGCTCTCCCCGTTCTAAATATTTTTTACCCTCCCAAATTTTATGCAAACTCCATACTGCCTCCTGTCATTAATATAAAAACTAAACAAGAAGTTTATTTTAGTTCTAAATATAAAATTTTAATTCATTTTCTTTCTCAAATTTATAATTTTTAGTTCAAAATATTCCTATTAATTACATGTGTTAAAAGGTTTTATCAAGAAATAGTTTCAATACACATGATTAATAAGTATATTTAGAAAAAACAACACTCATTTATTATAAATAATTAACTTAACTAATTTGTTTAATATTCTTAAATTAGTTATCTAACTTTTATGTTAGAAAATGAAGACATTGCTGTATATAATTAAATCCTAACTTCAGCACTATCTTCTGTCATTGAAACTAAATTTTACCCTCCCAATTTATGCAAACTCCATACTGCCTCCTGTCATTAATATAAAAACTAAACAAGAAGTTTATTTTAGTTCTAAATATAAAATTTTAATTCATTTTCTTTCTCAAATTTATAATTTTTAGTTCAAAATATTCCTATTAATTACATGTGTTAAAAGGTTTTATCAAGAAATAGTTTCATTACACATGATTAATAAGTATATTTAGAAAAAACAACACTCATTTATTATAAATAATTAACTTAACTAATTTGTTTAATATTCTTAAATTAGTTATCTAACTTTTATGTTAGAAAATGAAGACATTGTTGTATATAATTAAATCCTAACTTCAGCACTATCTTCTACAAGATGGCCTACGGTTTGAAACTCACTAGGACGTTTTCAAGATGCTCCAAAAACAATTCAGGAATATAATTTGTCGATAAATGTAGTAATATATCGATCTATAAGAGTGCATATGACAATATGGATTGAACTTGATTTAGAAGTCATCACTTCTGATGATGATTTGTTTTATTTTAATTTCATCAGTTTCTTGTTATGAACACATCTTATTGTTTATACTACCTTCGATCATTAATATAAGAGTTAGTTTGATTTTCAATTTGATTCTAGACATAAGATCTCAATCCACTTTATCTCTTATATTTATCTATTTTTTTCAAACTTAGTCATTGTAGTAGTTGAACATATTAAAAGTTTCATCAAATAGTAATTCTAGCTAATACAAATTATTAGTAAGGGTATTTTAGAAAAGAAAACACAGGTTTATTATAAGTAACTAACTTAACAAACTTTCTTTATCTACTCAAAATTAATCAACTAGATCTTATATTAAGGAGTGGAGGTAGTATTTGAAAAGTTTGTATATGGTACTCAGTTTTCTTTTACATTGTTTATACACATATATAGATATATATATTCTTTCGTAAATTAATTTGTTGTTTTAAATTGTAGGAGTTGATACATCTAGGAGCTCAAACGCTTATTGTTCCTGGAAATTTTCCAATTGGGTGCAGTGCATCCTACTTAACAAGGTTTCAGAGCAATCATAAGAATGACTATGACAAAGCAGGTTGTTTGGTTTGGTTAAACAAGTTTGTAGCGTTTTACAACAAGAGGCTCCAATCTGAAGTGAATCGCCTTCAACAGCTTTATCCTCATGCCAATATCATTTATGCTGATTACTACAACGCTGCAGTGCCACTCTATCATTCTCCCAGCAAATTTGGTAATATTTATCACTTTAAATTACTCACAACTTTTTTACAGGATTAAGTAGCATCCATCGTCTTGAAATATTTTTCTAGTAGCACTCGTTGTTGTAAACTAACTTTTGACAATCCGAAACCCTAAAGTATTCTTTTAGTAACATCCCATATTCTAAAATGTTTTTCTAATAACATTCAGTATTCTAAGTTTAGATTACTCTTTGCTACTGAGAAAATCTTTTATAATGCTAAATACACCAAAAATTAGTTATGAATAATGCTATATTAAAAACAATACTTTAGGGTGTTGGATACAACTTAACTCTTTTTAATATATAGTTTTACATTAAAAATATGTAATTAAGGCACTAATATAATTAATAATCAATAATCAATCTCAGTATAAAACATAAGACTTCTTACAAGCTCTGCTTTTCACAAACAATGAATAGTGAGATTTACTTTTGAATTTTGAGCAATACAAGAGACCCATGTCTATATATGTCTAGTTTGATAAATACATGATCTCTAACTAAAGGGGTTCCGTTTATTGCATAGAATTTGAGTAATAAAAGAATCTATTTATGATTTCTATGTATAGTACGACTTAATTACTATAGATTCTCTACATATTATGCATTGAAAAAACATATTTTCCAAGCACTCATTATCTAAATCGTATGAATAATTTGGCACTAACATATGTTTAGTTTCATGGAATAAATTGAATAATGATAGGTTTTACAAGTCTGAAAGCTTGTTGTGGAATTGGAGGTGCATACAATTTCAAAACTTCAATAGTATGCGGAGATGAAGGAGTAAAAGCTTGTGAGGATCCTTCTAAGTACATAAGCTGGGATGGTGTTCATTTGACTGAAGCCGCATATAGATTCATCGCCAAAGCTTTAGTAAATGGACTCCTGACTACTCCTAAATTTGATGCCTTGCACTTCAACAATCATATCACTACTGGTTCTTCCTATATGGATCAATCTGCTTAGTTTTTGACTACCTTGTAAGGCTAAATACTCTTGGGTGACCAATAGTGAAGTGGTGCCGTTGGGAAAGGGTGCAAAAAACCCCATTGGGGAGTGAATTCACTTAGCTCTTTGTATTTTAAATGCTTATATATATATATATATATATATATATATATATATAAAGATAATAGTGCACTTTTTCATCCTTTAACTTTATATAATACTCCTCCGGTCCTTAAATATAAGACTCATTTAACTAATTTGATTAGATTAAGGAAGTTAGATAAGTTAGTTAATTATAAGAAATATGACACATTTTTCCTAAAACACCACAATCATCTTTCTTAATACCTCATCTCCCTCTTTTACTTGATTATGGTTGAGAGAGTATTTATAGGGGTAATTTAAAGAAAATTGATAAATATGATAAATGGATCTTATATTTAGGACCAAAACCAACTCAAGAATTGGGTCCTATATTAAGGACCGGAGGAGTATTTTATTTTGATACTTTAGTTTTATAAAATATTTTTCATTCCTATAATGCTAACATTGATCCCAAATGATGATTTTTCTTTGTACTCATTGTTATTTAAAAAAAATCAAATTTAATATATTAGTATTTAAGGATATTTTATCAACATTTGAAATTTTAATATCAGCATTTTTTGTTTAAAAAACTAATTCTATTAGGGGTTAGAGTACTGAAAAATATTTTGTAAAATTAAGAGATCAAAATAAAATCTTATATAAAATTGAAGGATAAAAAATACGCTCTTGCCCCACACACATATATGATTTCTTGCATTGCACGGTTATATGTTTGATTCATATCATATTGTGATGCACTAGTTAATCTTATTTGTATCTATGCATTCGCATCAATTATGGACCGTTTGATTAATCCTATATGTGGCACGCAGCACTATGCCCGACACTATCTTTTCTTTTTCTTTGTTCTTTTTTTTTTTGGTTTTATGGCCTATTTTAAATAATCACGTATTATCTCTTCAAAATAAAAGTTTCTAAAAGGCTGTTATAATATAGTAATTGCGATATTGATCAAGTCTACCTATTGAATAAAATAATCAACTGTAATGATCATTATCTCGTAAAGCTTGGAATGAAACATATATAGAAAATTCGAATTATGTTCAGATTGGAGAACTTTAATTTTATTTCATGAATTAGTGAAAATACTTGTAAATTGTTCTTGTGAAGTTATTTTCCAGTTTCCTTGAGTTACAAGTGGAATTTTTAAATTATTACTGTTGGCTTTTTATTAGTATATATTTTTCATAATACTCGGGAGAGAAATAATCGTGACATGGAAATGAAAGAATCTGGAGTAATTAATAAACAAATATTGCAGAATTAAAAGTAGCTCTAGTCATCAAATGAATGAATTGTTCAGAGTTCATATGACAGTTGGTTTAGTTGCCCTAGTTACGACGGAATATCAAAACTTTTTCAATGAGAGATAGCAAATGATTACTTTACAACAAAAAAGAAAAATTAGTGTATACAGTATACCGTTAGTGCAGTTCATTAATTAATTGATCCAACGATAATTTTTTAATAAAAAATAGTGTAAAGTCAAGAGTGGGATTCGATGTATCCCAATATAATATTAGAATAAATTATTAGGACCGCAAGTAATGGTGATATGCCCATTGGTGAAATTATTCAATGGCGTTATCACCATATAAAGTGACATAAAGTATGCTTAAAAAGAAAAGAAGGTGAAATGATTGAAAACTTTGTGACCTCTTAGTGAAAAATATTATTTAAATTTGTAAATTTACTTTTTTCAAATATTAAAAATTTAATTTAGATTTAAAAAGTAACTTTAATTGTGAGGGTGAAGATAATTTAGTCATCAAAATTTATTCCTGGTATTTTCCAGAGGTGGATTTTAGTCATGTAGAATAATTTCATAAATTTATCAGCCATAACAATTTAACTTAAATAACTTGAGGGATGGATGATGGATCCAGAGACTAACAAAATGTGGCTAGAAAATGGAAAACTACCTAAACGTGAGGAATCAAAATGAATTTTAACCTTTCTACAAACAAAAATAAACCAATTTTTAAAATAAAATTATTTTAAGCTCTGGAGAAAATAATATATTGTGGTTAATGTGCAAATTTGTTTTGAAAGATGTTGCTTAGAAATGCTAGGCACTGAAAAAAAGTTTTAAATACAAATTTATCTTAAAAATTTAAAATCATAACCACGTTACCCCTTATCATTAAAATAACTTTTGGGTACTGTTGTTAAAGGAAAATTTTTAAGATAAATTTATACCTCAACCTATATAATTATAAAAAAGTTTTAATAAATAAGCAATATAAATCTGTTGTTGTTACCAAAAATTATCATTACATGCTAATCACTCGTTGTTTTAAGCGCTGCACACTTCTTATGAAATTTTTCAATGATTAAATTTTTTTTGGATATCACAATTATTTTTCCAGGAAAAAAAACTTGGAGATCCGTCCCTAAATAGCTTCTTTTATTTGGTTCTTAGCATAATTTCCCAAATTCAAAAAAGTGAATAAAGAATGGGAGAATTACAATAAAATCCCACAAAAAATAATTACAAAATAAATATTAAAAATTGTTATTTTCTACTCTAAAACTTTGCATTACAAGCTATTTAGATTATTATTAAAAAATTTTACTCTGCGAGAGCTGTTTGATTTGGCTAAGATTATCGATCAAGTGGAAAACTTTGATAATTAATATAATCCTCTGGTCTTATTTATAGGACAGAGAGAAAAGATATTTTTTGTCCTATTTATAGGGCATTGAAAAAAAATTTGTATGGATTTACCATTTATTATTGTGTTAACTTTGTTATATAAAGTATAATGTATGTTAAATAAGGACAAAGTTAGAAAGTTGTTGAATTTTAAATTAGAGTTAATAAAATTTAAAGTTTTTCTTGGTCTGTGTGAAACATATTGAAGTAACTTATAAATAGGATCAGGGAGTAACAATCTTTAATATTATATTTGAACCAAGATTAGTAGGAAAAAGTAGGGTTTAATTAATTGTTATTAGGCAATGACAATATCCCCAATCCTTAGATAAGAAAGCCATAAGAAAGATTTACTTGATTAATTTAGTATACTTAATTGATTATATTAAAAAGCTAGATAATATTTAATTATAATAAGTATGACATAATTTTTCTAACATGTCCTTATAAAATATTAAATTATATATAAGTTTATAAATTAGATAAATTATTTTTAAAGAATAATAAATATGAAAAACAAAACAAATTAAGATCTTATGTTTATAATTAAATTTAACTCTTTAACTAATTTCTATATTAACCACCGGAGGCAGTAGGATACAGAGATCAACATATGGGAAGCCAAAAATCAAATGAAAAACTACATAAAAACGGGTAGTAAATTTTTCTTAGAAACAAAAATAAACCTTTTTTTTTAAAAAAAAAAACCAAAGCACACTTGGGAGGTTCGTCCCTAAAATAACTCCTATGGTTAGGTGCTTCGCATGATTTTTCCAAATTCAAAAAGGTGAATAAAGAATCTGGTTAACAATTTCTTTTTAACAAAGGAAAAAGTGAATAAAGACAAGTACGTCGGTCGCAATTATCATTGTTCCGTACTTTGGAATGGACAATGAAGCGACCGCACATGGCGTGTCCGCAGAAACTGATTCGTGTTCAGAGCTGCGTGAAGCAGTACGAGTCTGGCATTGAAATCCAACTGGATCGGCCTGTTGGGTTGACACTAGTGACCCCCTGTCTTTAGATCAACAGTTAAACAGCTAATTTAAAAATATTAAAAAAATAGTTAAATTGATAATTTATCGTAAATTTGTGTTAGTTTTTTTTAAATTATCCTCTTCAGTCATGAGTGTTAGATGAGTGAAATTATTTTTTAATGAAAACCTCTTACAATTAATAAGAATATTTCAAAAAAAAATGACAAACAAAATAAATTAAAATCTTATATTTAGAATCCAATTCAATCTTTAATTAGATTTTATATTTAGGACTGGAGTTAGTAATTTGGTTTCATTTTGACTAATGTGGGCTTAACGCCGTGTCACTCTGCTAACCTGAATCCGACATGTTGAAATGAGTTGCATATTTTATATATATATATATATATATATATATGCCAAAATGAATTGTATTTTTTTTACCAGGAAAGCATACTTCAATTACTAATAAGAGACTGAGGGTGTGTTTGGATGAAATCAAACCGTGGTTTGGAAAAGTGATTCTGGAGAATAGATTCTGGAAAAAATAGATTCTGTGAAGAATAGATTTTGTAAAAAAGTGATTCTGAGAAGTGAGAGTGTTTGGATAGTTGTTATCAGAAGCACTTTTTATATATACAAATTACTAAAAAAAAGACATAAGTTAATATAATAATTACAGAAAAAATAGATTTTATGATATATTTTAATTTGAAGAAATAAAATTGTTAATAATATGTTTTTTACCAACATAATTAATAATACATAAGATAATATAATTAATAAATAATTAATGTCTATATATATTTATAAAATATAAGATTAAATATATTTATAAAAAAATATCTTTATAAAAAAAATAACAAGATACATATCATATAGGCCCTCACACTCTTCCTTTTTTCTCCAAAAGCAAAAAAATTTTGCTTTTTCCAAAACCATGGTTTTGGAGTCAAAACCATGGTTTTGACCCAAAACCATGGTTTTGGTTTTTGGAGAGGCTGTTTGGGTAGCATTTTCCCCAAACCATGGTTTGGGGTGCTATCCAAACAGAGCCTGAAACAAACAATTCAACAAAAAAGCAAAAGAGAAAAAAGACAGCAACAAAAGGTAGTCAACAAACAAGCTAGAGAACTGACAAATTAGCTAATGGCTTCCTTTTTAGCCTCAGAAACATGCTGGTCAGAACTGCAATTTTCAGCAAGAGTGGCTTCACGAAGAATGATAATAGCTAGAGGAGGTGGAGATTCCAAAATCAGATTATTAGGTCCCAACTCCATTAAAACTATAACAGCCAAAAGGTCAGCAATATCATTTCCCTCACGAGGAATGAGAAAAAAGGAAAAGGAACTTCAATCAGTCACCAAATCAAAGATCTCAGCAAGCAAACCATGTAGTAGTAGCCAAGGGCAAAACTGAGAAGATTTCTGAATTAAAGCATCAAAGAGATCTTTGCAATCCATCTTGATGATAACAGGGAAGCATTGCCATTGCTTAGCTAGAAGGACAGCTTTATGGATAGCAAGAAGCTTTGTGTGAAATGCAGAAGAAGCATTTACTTTCTCAGCCCAACCTTTAGAAAATAATCCCTTTGAATTCCTACAAATCACCCCAATACCAGCTTTGTCACTAGTTTTGTAGGAAGCACCATCACAAGTAATCTTAAAAGAATTTTCTTGTGGTTTCCTCCACTTAAAAGAAGTTTTAGATTCCACACAGGTTGGTGCTATAGGAAATAGGGAATTAGAATCCCAATACTCATGCATAACCCGATCAGTCATCTCAATTGCATCTTCAAGCCTCGGAATAATCTGCTCAAAAATGCATTTACAACACAACTTCCAGATAGACCATAGCATAGCTCTAATATAAGCTTTCCCCTAGTCAAAGTTAGCATCATTTTTCAACAAAAATTGCTTAAGCTAGAAAGAGATGTTTTGAATAATCATTTTTGGTGGGCTGCCCAGCCCGTATTACCAACTCTATTTATAAGAGAGCATATGATGATATGGATTGAACTTGATTTAGAAGTCATTGCTTCTTCTGGCTCCAAAAAAAAAGAAAAGAAAAGAAGTCATCACTTCTGATGATGACTTGTTTTATTTCAATTTCACCAGTTTCTTGTGACGAGAGCTAGTTTGACTTCTAATTTGATTCTAGATATAAGTCCTCAATCCATTTTGTCTCTCCTATTTATCTATTTTTTCCCAATGTAGTCATTGTAGTAGTTGTACATGTTCAAAGTTTTATCAAATGGTAATTCTAGCTAATACAAATTATTAGTAAGGGTATTTTAGGAAAGACAACACTTATTTATTATAAGCAACTAACTTAACAAACTTTTTTTATCTACTCAAATTAGTCAACTAACTCTTATATTAAGGACATGAGGTAATATTTGAAAAGTTTGTATACGGTACTCAGTTTTCTTTTACATTGTTTATACACATATATAAATATATATTCTTTCATAAATTTATTTGTTGTTTTAAATTGTAGAAGTTGATAGATCTAGGAGCCCAAACGCTGATTGTTCCTGGAAATTTTTCCAGTTGGGTGCAGTGCATCCTACTTAACAAGGTTTCACAGCAATCATAAGAATGACTGCGACAAAGCTGGTTGCTTGGTTTGGTTAAATAAGTTTGTGGAGTTTTACAACAAGAGGCTCCAATCTGAAGTGAATCGCCTTCAACAGCTTTATCCTCATGCCAATATCATTTATGCTGATCACTACAACGCTGCATTGCCACTCTATCATTCTCCCAGCAAATTTGGTAATATTTATCACTTTAAATTACTCACAACTTTTTTATAGAGTTAAGCAGCATCCATCATCTTGAAATATTGCACTCGTTATTGTAAACTAATTTTTGACAATCTGAAACCCTAAAGTATTCTTCTAGTAACATCCCGTATTCGAAAATGTTTTTCTAATAACATTCAGTATTCTAAGTTTAGGGTACACTTTGCTACTGAGAAAATCTTTTATAATGCTAAATACACCAAAAATTAGTTATGAATAGTGCTATATTAAAAACAATACTTTAGGTTGTTAGATACCATTTAACCCTTTTTAATATAAAAACAATACTTTAGGTTGTTAGATACCATTTAACCCTTTTTAATATATAGTTTTACATTAAAAATATGTAATTAAGGAACTAATATAATTAATAATCAATGTCAGTATAAAATATAAGACTTCTTACAAGCCCTGCTTTTCACAAACGATGAATAGTGAGATTTACCTTTGAATTTTGAGCAATACACACACTACAAAAAACTGGACTTTCAGTGACGACTTTCAGCGGCGACACTTCTTGTCGCCGCCAAAAGTGATAGTTACAGTGGCAACTTTTTATTGTCGCCGCTGTAGCTGCAACTTTCAGTGGCGATAAAAGTTGTTGCCGCCAAAAGTGTACACTACGGCGGCGACTTTTATGGTCGCCGCTGAAGGTATACACTTTTAGCGGCGACATTTCAAGTCGCCGCTGAATGTATTTTTAGCGGCGACTAATTGTCGCCGCTGAATCTCCTTTCAGCGGCGACAATTTCTGTCGCCGCTGAAGCTGCTTTCAGCGGCGACATTGTGTCGCCGTTGAATCTCCTTTCAGCGGCGACACTTTCTGTCGCCACTGAAGCTGCTTTCAGCGGCGACATTGTGTCGCCGCTGAATCTCCTTTCAACGGCGACACTTTCTGTCGCCGCTGAAGCTGCTTTCAGCGGCGACATTGTGTCGCCGCTGAATCTCCTTTCAGTGGCGATATTTTTTTGTCGCCGCTGAAAGTTTTTTCACATTTTTTTTATTATTTTGATTTTTTGTAAAAAGTTTATATTATAATCTTTTATTTGTGTAATTAAGTAACTTTGATAATTAATTTTTTTTATGTATTTTTGTGTTAGAAAGAGACTAAAAGAAAGATAATGTGGTGTTTGAGAGAGAAAGGGAGAGGAAGAAAGTTTGGAGTGTGTATAAAACACATATGCCATATCCAAATGTTTGAGAGATGGAATAGAAAAACATTGTGCATGGGAGAGAAATGAGATAGAGGCATGCATAAGAAAGTATGCAAGTTTGAGTGATGTGGAAAGTAGTGAAGGATAGAGTGTGCATGAGAGGTAGATGTAAATATTATTGGAAGAGAGATAGTGTGTATGTGTGAGGGAGAGAAGGATATTATAATTGAAAGAGACAACATAATTAAATATATGAGAGAGATTATTATAATTAAATTAGTGTGAGCATACTTAATTGACATAATAATATTTGATGATGAACATATGTATGAGAGGAATGAGAAATAAAATTATTGAAGGAGATAATATAATTAATTAAAAATGTCTGAGAGATATAGATAATAAAATCATGTATATAGTTAATTAAATATTATTACTATTTATATTTTTTTTAATTTAAAATGTGATTAATTAAATTTTGTGAAACACATACGGTTGCATATTATATGTATATATATTTTCTGTTGCCTAGTGGTCCCAATCAAACTCATTAGCCTGGCTGGCCACGCTTGCTTATTCTAATCAAGAGGTCCCCTGTTCGAATCTGACAAATGCTCATTTTTCACACATTCATTTTGGCTCAAAAAGGTTAAAAATAATGAAAGTGTTAGCTGGCCGATTCGAACAGGGGACCTGGTGAAATTTAAAACTCCCCCCGCCAAGCACGCCACTCGTGTTATTTGCAAGCTTGGCGAATTGTTATTCTATTTTAATTTTAATGATCATTAAACATGATGCTTACCTGTTGCTTTATCTTTGTGTTCATCTTTACTTCACTGTTACTCCGAGCTTTTACTCTCCTTGTGTTTCTTCCTCTTTTCAGGCTCAACCTCTTTTCTGTTCTTCTGACACATAACTAGAATATATATGTCTATGTTTTGCACACATTTTGGGTATTTGATGAGAAGTTTGACAGGCACATCGGTCATAATCTATCTATCTATCTATCTATCTATCTATCTATCTATATATTCTATAAACGTTGTGAGTGCTTTGTGATTGGTCCATGTAGATGTGCAGGTGTTGGACCACGTGGATTGTATTTTGTGGCTTGTGAATATTTATTTTCGCTTTTATCGGGTTTTTTGGGGAAGTTTAGGGGTCAAGTGTTTTGTTGTTTGTATTTAATTCGTGTGTGGGTCGTGGGGACTTGGAGAGGCAATATACAAAATAAAAAATTGATGACTAGTCGCAAAACTTAAGTTGCTCTTGCTAAGAGACGCCTGACATGATATGTTTTTCTTTTGGTTAGTTTCATTTTCTTATTCTCTATAAATCGGGTCTAGGAATTTTTCTTCAATTTTTTGATTAGTTTCATTTTTCTTATTCTCACACCTCGTTAAACTGATTAGATATTGCTGTGAAAAATAACACAGGCTTTTTGGTCTACGAATATCTGCTCAAAGACAGCTTAGAGAATCAGCTTTTTAGAAGCACAACGTGCAGCAGAGCAAGCAAAGATGGAAGTAGAGCGTACACAACTTGAACAAAGAATGGAGCAATTGATGGAACAGAGAATACAAGCTTAATTCATTGCTTTCATGCAAAAGATGTAGTTAAATGCTCCTGCAGATACCCCTACTTCTAGCATCCCTAGTATTGGTCCCTCTACGTAATTTTCTTTTGCATTATGTAATGTATCTTTTAATTGAACAATTTTTTTTAGTTAAAGACATAAAAACACTTTGATGGTTATAAATCTTATTATTTAATATATTATATTTGTGTGTTAATTACTTTATTTTTATTAAACCTTTTGATAATATTTATCAGGAATATAAATAAAATTTTTTGCATAATTAATATATTATAAGAATAATTAAAATCACAAAAAAAGGTAATCAGCGGCGACAATGGGGTCGCCGCTGAAAGCATAATCAGCGGCGACAAAAGTGTCGCCGCTGAAAGCACTTTCAGCGGCGACTTTTTGTGTCGCCGCTGATAAGTTTCAGCCACGGCCGCTACGGCAACGACCTAGTGGCGACAAAATGTCGCCGCTAAAACTTTTCAGCGGCGACTTTTGGACTTTAAGCGGCGACTTTTGGACTTTAAGCGGCGACATTTGTCGCCGCTGAAAGTCAAATTTTTTGTAGTGACAAGACCCATGTGTATATATGTAGTTTGATAAATACATGATCTCTAACTAAAGGGGTTCCGTTTATTGCATAGAATTTGAGTAATAAAAGAATCTATTTATGATTTCTATGTATAGTACGACTTAATTGCTATAGATTCTCTACATATTATGAATTGAAAAAACATATTTTCCAATAGCACTCGTTATCTAAATCGTATGAATAATGTGGCACTAACATATTTTTAGTTTCATGGAATAAATTGAATAATGATAGGTTTTACAAGTCTGAAAGCTTGTTGTGGAATTGGAGGTGCATACAATTTCAAAACTTCAAGAGTATGCGGAGATGAAGGAGTAAAAGCTTGTGAGGATCCTTCTAAGTACATAAGCTGGGATGGTGTTCATTTGACTGAAGCTGCATATAGTTTCATCGCCAAAGCTTTAGTAAATGGACTCCCGACTACTCCTAAATTTGATGCCTTGCACTTCAACAATCATATCACTACTGGTTCTTCCCATATGGATCAATCTGCTTAGTTTTTTTGACCACCTTGTAAGGCTAAATACTCCTGGGTGACCGATAGGTACGTAGTACCGTTAGGGAAGGGTGAAAAGAACTCCCATCGGAAAGTGAATTCACTTAGCTCTTTGTATTTTAAATGCTTATATATATATATATATATATATATATAAGATAATAGTGCACTTTTTCATCCTTTAACTTTATATAATATTTTATTTTGATACTTTAATTTTATAAAAATATTTTTCATTCCTATAATGCTAACATTGATCCCAAATGATGATTTTTCTTTGCACTCGTTGTTATTTTAAAAAAACCAAATTTAATATATTAATATTTGAGTACGTTTTATCAACATTTAAAATTTTAATATCAGCATTTTTTGTTTAAAAAACTAATTCTATTAGGGGTTAGAGTACTGAAAAATATTTTATAAAATTAAGAAATCAAAATAAAATCCTATATAAAATTGAAGGATGAAAAATACACTTTTGCCCCCACACACAAATATGATTTCTTGCATTGCATGGTTATATGTTTGATTCATATCATATTGTGATGCACTAGATAATCTTATTTGTATCTATGCATTCGCATCAATTTTGGACCGTTTGATTAATCATATATGGGGCACACAGCACTATACCCGACACTGTCTTCTCTTTTTCTTTGTTTTTTTTTTTTTGGTTTTATGGCCTATTTTAAATAATCACGTATTATCTCTTCAAAATAAAAGTTTCTAAAAGGCTGTTATAAAATGGTAATTGCGATATTGATAAAGTATAAGTCTACCTATTAAATAAAATAATCAAACGTAATGATCATTGTCTCGTAAAGCTTGTAATGAAACATATATAGAAAATTCGAATTATGTTCAGATTGGAAAACTTTAATTTTATTTCATGAATTAGTGAAAATACTCGTAAATTGTTCTTGTGAAGTTATTTTCCAGTTTCCTTGAGTTACAAGTTGAATTTTCAAATTATTACTGTTGGCTTTTTATTGGTATATATTTTTCATAGTACTCGTGAGAGAAATAATCTTGACATGAAAATGAAAGAATCTGGAGTAATTAATAAACGGAAATATTGCAGAATTAAAAGTAGCTCTAGTCTATTAGCAAATGAATGAACGGCTCAGAATTCATATGAGAGTTGGTTTAGCTGCCCCAATTATGGTGGAATACGAAAACTTTTTCAATAGTTTCTATATTGGAGAGATAGCAAATGATTACTTTACAACAAAAAAGAAACATTAGAGCCCGTTTGGTTCAACTACGCATCCATGTTAAGCTGCAATGCAATGCAGTGAATGGTAATGCAATCTTTATCACCATAAACATGTTTGGTAAGTTATAAAACTAATGGAATGATATTTATTATTTAAAAGATAAAAAACTGTGAAATTATAATTTTGCCCCGGCCTCTTGCAGGAAAAAAAATCCGTTTTCTTCTTCGTTCAAACATTCCTTCTTGCATATTCATAAATTCATCATATCTGAAAAATCAGCGAAACTCCTTGGCAAATGCACAATCCCTCTTCTCCCCATATGTCATCTTCTCCCTCCTTAGCCAAAACCAATTTCAACCAACTAAAATCAAAGAAATAAATAATGAACAATAGCAAGAGGAAACGCTGGAGAAGCTGTCAATGGAAAATGAAAGAACTTGCACTGTCCATGATGGTTGCTATGGTGGAAACTGAAAGAAAGGGCTCCAAAATAAAATCAAAGTAGCTTCTAAATTAAGATACTATCTATGAAACTTGATTAAAACGAACTGCAAGACTAAATAGAAAAAATTAGTTAAGATCTAGAAGAAGAAAAATTCAATCTAATGTTGCAGCGAAAGGAAATGATGGTGAGGGAGGGCAAGTGCAAGGAAAGGTGGAAGGAGAACAATTGAGGTGGGGTCATAATGGAGTAGTTAAAGATGAACATCATTGAGCTTTGTTGGCTCCGATATGAGGTTAGCTTTATCATTGTCTGATCTGTAGAGGTGCTGGATTGGGAAGGAGGAAGGTGGTGGTGGTGGTGGTGTGGGCAGAGCACGGGAAGGCAGCTGAGCAAGGGAGGTGGAAGGAAAAACGATGAGGAAAAAATAAATTGGAAGGTAAATGAGACTTTTTCAAATATGCAATAAGATGGTAATGAATATTCATATGGGGGGAGGTATGAATGGGTATTATCAAAATTTTGGTAATCTATATTACCATGGTAAACCCCATTACCACACTAAAAAGTAACCAAACATCCGTATTTTGGTAATGCAATCTTAATTACCATTGCATGCCTGTAATGAAATTAAACCAAACAGGTCCTTAGTGTATACAGTATACCCTTAGTGTAGTTCATTAATTAATTGATCCAACGATAAATTTTTTAATAAAGAAAAAGTGTAAAGTCAAGAGTGGGATTCGATGTATCCCAATATAATATTAGAATAAATTATTAGGACCGCAAGTAACAATGATATGCCCATTGATGAAATTATTCAATGGCGTTAGCAAGGTGTTTTTTCCCCCCGAAAAAAAGGGTTATCACCATATAAAGTGACATAAAGTATGCTTAAAAAGAAATGAAAGTGAAATGATTGAAGACTTTGTGACCTCTTAGTGAAAAATATTGTTTAAATTTGTAAATTTACTTTTTTCAAATATTAAAAATTTAATTTAGATTTAAAAAGTAACTTTAATTGTGACGGTGAAGAAAATTTAGTCGTCAAAATTTATTCCTTGTATTTTCTAGAGGTGGATTTTAGTCATTTAGAATAACTTCATAAATTTATCAGCCATAACAATTTAACTTAAATAACTTGAGGGATGGATGATGGATCCAGAGATTAACAATAGGTGGCTAGAAAATGGAAAACTACCTAACGTGAGGAATCAATATGAATTTTAACCCTTCTACAAACAAAAATAAACCAATTTTTAAAATAAAATTATTTTAAGCTCTAGAGAAAATAATATAATTATGGTTAATGTGCAAATTTATTTTGAAAGGTTTTACTCATAAACACTAGTCACTTGAAAAGTTTTTTGAGTGCAAATTTATCCTAAAAATTTAAAATCATAATCATGTTGCCCCTTATCATTAAAATAACCTTGGGTAGCTATTGGTGCTAAGGGAAAATTTTCAAGATAAATTTATACTTCAACCTATGTAATTATAAAAAGGGAAAATGACAAATAAAGACCCATGAATTACCAAAATTACAAGAAAGTCACTTGAATAAGTCAAATTACCAAGAGGGACCTGGTCTCAAATTGCAATTAGCAAATCACACCTAAAAGACTAAAATACCCTTCAGTTACTCAGATTCAATAACGAAGGCAGACATTGGCGGGAGACCTCTTCTTTCCTTCTTCTCTTCGGACTTCCTCTCCCTCTCTTCTTCTTTCTCTTTCTTCCTTGGGTCGAAGCAGCGTCTTCGTTGGGTCTCCTCCATGGTGAATCGTCTCGTGAGGGGCGAAGAGGGCTTTCGCAACTCCTTGTGTAGGATATCGGCGGGTGAAGACAGGAAGGTGGTCAATGATGGAGGAATGGAAGATTGGGGACGGTTTTCTGCAATTCTGAAACAGGGAGTGATTGCGACCTTTTTGTTGAACAACGGCAGTCAACCTTATGGATTGTTTCCTTTGTTAGCAAAGAAGAAGAAGGCTGAGTTCTCTAAGCTGTTGATAGAAGCTACAGGGTTCGCTGGTTTGAATATTTTAAAGATTTTGAAGATGGTCTGGTTGAATACTGTCTTCCTTTTGTTTACTTGTATCTAGAAATCGATAATCTCCTCATTTGATTTAGAGTTGCTGGTTGCTGTCAAAACACCTCTGGTTTTTTGTTATTTGACTTACTATTGTTGTAATTTTACTTAGTAGTGTTGTAACTACAGATTGGTTAGTTTGATCACAGCAACATGGCATGACAATCTGAAAATATTGGTATTTTGTTTATGGGCAGAGCAATGTTAACATTTAGTATTTATAGTTGTAAATGGTATCAATGTAGATCCATTTAATGTTCTGAAATTCATGACAGACCTCCTCACTAACTTGTAATTTCACTTACCACAGTTGTTATTTGGCTTTCCACTCTTGTCAATTGATTTTCATAACTTGTCATTCCTCTTACTCAACTTGTCATAAACCAGATATCAGAACTTGTCATCTGCTAAAGAAATATGAAAATTCTGTCATTTGAAAAGAGAAAATTAAATTTTTATGAATTGCTTATCAGAAATGTCATTCGTCTTACTCAACTTGTCATTTGCCAAAAAATCTTGAAACAAATGACGTTATAATTTGATGTACTTAACTTGTCATAATTATACTTAAGTGTGTTTTCTAAAGTAAAAAACAATCATTCTTGTGATGATAGAAATGCAGTAACAAAACATAGAATTTGTTACATTACGTCCATGTTGGTGGACATTTTGAAGCAAGTGATGAAGGGGAAGTTAAATATATTGGAGGGAATGTAACGATCACTATTGTTGTAATTTTGCTTGCTAGTGTTGTTAATGCAGACTTTTAACTATTATGACAACAATGCAATGATAGAAACACATGACAATCTGATAATTATGGTCTTTTTATATTGTGAGAGGAATGTTAACATTTTTTGTTAATCAATTCTATATTGTAACAATATAGAGCTATTTAATGTTGTCCACTTAATTAGAAACATGGTGACAGAAATGCAGCGACAGAAACACAAAAATTCTATCATTTGCCTTACTGAACTTGTCATCTACTAAAGAAATCTAAAAATTCTGTCATTTGAACAAAAAAAAATTAAATTCGTATGAAATGCTTATCAGAAGTTGTCATTTGCCTTACTAAAATTGTTATTTGCCTAACTAAACTTGTCATAAATTGCTTATCAGAACTTGTTATCTGCATAACTAAATCATGAAAAGAGAAAATTAAATTCATATGAAATGCTTATCAGAAGTTGTCATTCGCTTTACTAAACTTGTCATTTGCCAAGGAATTGTGCAAATTGTCATTTTAACGTAGAATCTTAAATTCCTATGAGTTGCTTATCAAAAGTTGTCATACACCTTACTAAACATCCTTGGCGAATGACAAGTTGAGTAAGATGAATGACAAGTTTAGTAAGGCGAATGACAACTTCTGATAAGCAATTCATAAAAATTTAATTTTCTCTTTTCAAATGACAGAATTTTCATATTTCTTTAGCAGATGACAAGTTCTGATATGTAATTTATGACAAGTTGAGTAAGGCGAATGACAAGTTATGAAAATCAATTGACAAGAGTGGAAAGCCAAATAACAACTGTGGTAAGTGAAATTATAAGTTAGTGAGGAGGTCTGTCATGAATTTCAGAACATTAAATGATCTACATTGATACCATTTACAACTATAAATACTAAATGTTAACATTGCTTTGCCATAAACAAAATACCAACATTTTCAGATTGTCATGCCATGTTGCTGTGATCAAACTAACCAATCTGTAGTTACAACACTACTAAGTAAAATTACAACAATAGTAAGTCAAATAACAAAAAACCAGAGGTGTTTTGACAGCA
>NW_021637237.1:0-21967 GCF_004799145.2 Neltuma alba
TTTATGGTTGTGAGTTGTGACAACGCTAGGCAAAATCACATCACTATATGCCCTTGTCCCTTTTTTTCACTTCTTAGCAATTGCTTCTTTTCGCTTACATTCTTTCTTTAACGCTAAGATTGGGTGTTCTGTCAAAATCTTTCACCCCTAGATGCAGACTCTGGGTCGTTTTTGTCTGTTGTTTGTTACTTACTCTGTTCTCGAGTTGTACCACAGGTTTCTTCGGATTTTTCTGGGGTTGTTTGTATGGATTTTTCTTCCACTTTGAAGTTCTTTGCTCAGGTCAGTGAGATTGGATGTGGGTTTTTGCTTCTCGGGTCCTTCTCTCGGGTGTTCAATGTTTTTGGGATGATTTGATTTTCGGGTTCTGTATGAAGATCCTACATCTCGGTTGGCATTCTGGGGGTTTGATTCGCTATCTTTTTGAATTCGGAGGAAAAACCAGAAATCGACCTCTGGAAAATAGCGTTGGTGAGGAATTTGACTCTAAGATTCTGTCTCTCAAGTGTAGCCCATTGAAATCCTCTCAGAATCCAAACTCATCGAACAAAAGCAACTTTTGCGTTGGGGAAGATAAAGATAATCTTAACGGCGATGTTAGTCCCACGGGTTTGGGGAAGAGAAGGGTGATCATGATAAAGAAGTTCTTGATGAAGATGATGTGTTCGACGTAATGATTCTGAGGAAGTTGGTGAAGATTGAAAGGCAGCGAGCAATTACAGCCTATGCAGAACTTGAAAAGGAAAGAACAGCATCATCCTCAGCAGCAGATGAAGCTATGGCCATGATTCTTCGTCTTCAGAGTGAGAAGAGTCAGTGGAGATCCAATCCAATCAATACCGTAGAGTGGTTGAGCAGAAACAAGAGTATGATCAAAATGTCATTGAATCACTGCGTTTGATCATTAAGGAACAGGAATCCGAGAGGGTTCTGTCACAAGATCGATTGAGGATTTATAGGGAGAAACTGAGCCAACTTATAAGTGAAGATGAAATAGATCAACTGGACAGGATCCATGACTGTGGGGACTTTTTGGATCTTTCTGCTGAGGATGGTGATGATGATCCAAATGGTTCAGATTCACTAATTAGCTCTCTTGAAATGGATTCACAGGAAGACATTGTAAGTTCTGAACGTTGCTAATTTGCTCTGCAGAAACGCTTTCACGCGTGTTTTTCCCCTTCTAATACGCTTTTGTTTCAAAATTGTATATTTGTAATTAACTTGTTATCCATAATCTAATTTTAATAATATCAAAGGCTGATACACACGTGTATAGTCTCTTTCTTATTTATCTGTGATTATGGATTAACCTTAGCGTTCAATTTGCTATTGATAGTTTAATATTGTGAATGTGAAGCATTTCAAGGATCTTATGCTTGTACGATGATAACTGACAATGCTTTGCAAACATCGGATTGTTTCAGTTTGGTTCGATTTAGTTCTTAAACGCGAGAAATTAATTTACATCTCTAATGGACATAGTGATTTACATTTAGTTGATTTCTTAATGTAAATCTGTGAATTAAAAATTTCTCTTGTTGGAGATTATGATACCAATTTTCAGGGTCTTGACTCAGGATTTTGTTGCTTCACTACATTCCAATAGTCAGCCACCCTTTTTGTCTTAGCCCTTTGTAGTATTTTCATTTTGTTGCCAAGTAAGAGTTCATCTTTGCATTTGTAATACTCGTACAGGATGTGGATAGCACTTCAAATTTTCCTTTAAGCACTCTATATATCTTGTCTTGTAATGTTCGTACCAACTCGTCTTGGATCTATTTGAATACTTTTCTGGTGTCATATTTAATCGCTGTATTTGAGTACTTTCTATAGAGAAACAGGTTTATGATCAACTTTTAACAAAGCAAAATTGCCTTGTAGGCTAACATTAAGCCGTTAATACCTATCTTTCTTTCTTTTTTTAAAAAAAAAAAACTTCCAACAAAAACCCTTGTTAAAGTTGTGAGGCTAGACAGAGACATCAGAAAACATGAACAGGGGAGAAAGATATAATAGTTGAGTTTTGAAAAGTTTTAAAAAGAAGAGTGTGATGGTGAGTTTGGGTTAGGTAAGATGATGTGTAACGGCTCACCTCACCTTTTAAAGAGGAGTTATAGCTATGCCTAAAATCCATACGATTTTAAAAGCTATATAACCTTACCCTTCTTATTCGGCGATTTAACTCTATCTGAAAATATTTAATGAGAAAATCGGTGACAGTCTTGTAGAAAACATATTTGGTCAGTCGGCAAAAAAAAAAAAAAACATATTTGGTCAATAAAATGTTTTCTTAATTTAATGGGCATGTGTTTTTTAATAGAAAAACCTTAAAGCAGCTTGCCATTTTTTTGTTTATAAAAAAGGCTACAACAGATCAATAGCCAATGCCACTAAAGCTTTATAAATTAAAAAGTTGTAGGGGAAGAAACTTTCTTTAAAGAGGTGCTAATAATGACACGGGGTATTTCTGTGGTGAAAAAGTTCAAAAAAAAAAAACATTCTGATTTTCACGTTGTGGGGTTCTTAGCCGGTAGACTGGTCCCTTCAAGAAAGAAAATGGTATTTTCACGGAATTGGATTCTCTTCGTTGTTTTATGGCTCACTTACATTCCACTGCCTAATCCATACCATTCAATAAAAGTTCTGATGGAGAAGAACTCACTTTCTTGTAGGGAATGGCGCGGATTAGGCAGCGAAGGAGAAATGGACCCTGAGGCAGTGGAGTGGAGAGAATCTGGTTCCATATTTTCACCTCATATAATTCTGAATTTTTTTTGCATGTCTATAGTTGAAAGCAACCGTAAAAATAATTAATATTACAAGAGGACTATTAAAAGAATTATTATATTTTATTTTCAATCTCACCTAATAAAATAAGGCTTCTTGATATTGTTGTTGTTTGAGATAATATATTATATAGAGCCTGAAAAATAAGTGATACTATTCATAGTTCATAAATAGCATAGCATGTTCGGATTTTCATACTATATACATTTTATTACGGTAAAAGTTTTTTTGAAAAAAGTCATAATATGTCTAGCTACGAAATTAGTTCTAGTCTTCTCACTGTTTGATGCTCTAGTTAAAATAGAAACAACATGAGGGACATGCAGGCCTAAAGAAAGAGAAAAAGAAAATGAGAGGCGTGTTTTTAAGGTAGATGTTATAATGAGAACATAATCCCATGTAACATGTACTTTCAATCTTCACACAATGTCTATGGGCAGACCTATATAACCTCAACATCGGTACTTACAGCAAAAGGCAGAAATCTGAAGCAGATGACTCGTTGACTAACTAGGACCAAACTGAACCTCCTACCCTTCAAGTGAGAAGTAATGTCAACTTCCCTACTGCAATTTACACCGCACATATCATATCTGAATCTGGAGTTGTTCACTTAAACTTAAGTACTGGTGTTTCAGAGTTCTGCAATTCTTGCACCTTGGGAATGACATGAACAATTTTGCCCGTGTTTTCTTGATCTATCGTCCTCTTTGGCCTATAACAATATTTTCGCACATTTACAGTTTTAACATTCTTCTGCTCTATTTTTGGATGATGACAGGTTGTGATCTTCTGTTCTGATGAATTCGAAGTATTGATCATCTTCTCTGGTTCTCCACCTGACGTCTCATTTTTCTTCACAGAAACTTCCACAGCAACAGACTGGTTTTTCGCTTTCAGTGCTTCGCACGCAGCCTTATGCAACCTCCCGTGCAAGTGACAATTCAAGTCAGCCTCGGAAGTTGTTCTCACCTGGCATATGGCACAAGTCCACTCTTTCTGAAATTCATTAGATGAAGAAATATGAGGAGATGCTCGACCTTCTGTGTATTTTGCCACCATTCCTTCAGTTTTTGATATGTTAGATAAGGAGATCTTATTTGATCTGGGGCTGCACACGCTGTATTAGTCTGTGGCATAAAGGTGAAGATCTGGAGGGGAAAAAAAGAAACAAACAAACTGATAAGATAGAAAGCAAACACATTTTAAGCGAATAAGTATACTTCCTGGGCTAGGAAGTGTGAAAGGGCTGTAATCATAGTGGTGCGGAAAATCAAACATCTGATGTGTAGAAGGGTTGAACACAGTGAACCCAAGTAAGGAAATGTCTACAACACTTGACGCATACAAATCCATTGACAAATGGACCGATATGGATTATCACAAACATTCCCTTATGAGGTTCACTGTGTTCAACCCTTCCGCATGCTAAAGGTTTGGTTTTCTATGCATTAAATATACTTATGGGGAAGTTAACTTCTCAGGAAGTAAAAAAAATGAATCAAGTGAAACCTCAGCCTTTTCTCGTTGTAGTTTTTAAACTGAGCGTTGGTTACTCATGCGTACAAGAAAAAAGAAATTCATCACCAAGTACACTTTTTAAGCTAGATACACATACACAAGAGTGAATTACACAGCCTCCCTAGTTTTGCTGTAGTTAATTGTATAGACTTTTCTTCTCATTCCAAAATCTATATAGACTTCTCTTAAAAACTAAATAAAATAAAAAGATAAAACACACAAAGCTCTTGAGCTCTAATTTTTGCAAAAATTATATAAAGGTCTCTTCTCCTTTGAAAGGGTTTTTGCACATTTTGAAAATAAATTAGAGGTTCATGTAACATCAAAAATCCAAGAAAAATCTATATAATTCACTCTCTGTTTCAGGGAAAATGTGTGTAAATTTTGACAGCAAAAAGAAGGTTTATGTAATTTTAGCAAAAGTCATTAGTGTTATAAAGCTTCTTGCTAATTACTCACACTCCTCACGACTTCTCTCTCACTTAGAGAGTACTTAGCAGAGCATTGAATTTAAAACCTTTTGCTAATCACTCATGAGCTGATCATGTCCTGTTTTCCCCCCCAATAAGATTTGTTAGCTGTTCGTTATCACTTGGTTTCCACTTATTTCTATTATTTTTCAGGCAATCAAAGGGACGGTAAAAAATCCCATCAACTATAAGTATAAAGAAACCTAATATATTTGCAAATAACCAGCTTTAGCATGAGTTGGAGTAAAAAGATACATAGCGGTTCCATAGGGAAAACCAACCCTGTTTCTTTTAGTTGAAAATGATAAGAAATCTTACTGGCTTGCCATTGGGGATTTCCTCTTTTTCAATCATCTCCAAGTCTTTTATGTCTTTCTGTTCCAAGGGAAGCCTTACTTTATTTGTCTGCGCAAGGACAATAAGGTTGGAAGATACGCTCCTTCACAAGATTATAAACGATCTTTCATGGTTTTGTGTCAACTAAAAGAGATATAATATCAGCCGGGAAAAAAAAAGTTTCATCTCTTTCATGTTTAAAACTGGCAATAACACAAGAAGAATTGCATGAGAAATTCACCTGCTGTGCTTCACTCTTCTCTATGGTACGAACCGTTTTTTCCGTTCCCGTGTCAAGATTTTGTGCTGTGTTCTTCAATATAAGAAAAGGATATTAGGCAATTTAAGTGAACGGGGTAGTGAGTACAATTGAACTCAAACCGCACATTTATAGAATAAAGTGAGCATCCCTTGCTTTCCTAAAACACATTTGAGAGTGGATTTGATATAACCATTTTAACCCAAGCATCTCGAATTTTGAGTGACATATAAGATGCATAACATGACAGCATTTTACAAACACCTCTTTCTGTTATGTTTTACAGGATATAAATGCGTGACAAGAATCAAATGAAAAATTCACCTGCTGCGTGTCATTCTTCTCTGCAGTTGGAGCGGCCTTTTTCGCTTCAACTTCAAGGTTTTGCTGTGTGTTCTATAGTAGAAGGAAAGAATAATTGCCTCAGCTATTCAGTAATCAAGATTTACAAATCACGTACGCAAATTGAGTGACTGGTGGTGGGCAATGTTTAATTCAAACAACCCATTTATACATAAATCAGAATTATGCATATATAGACCACAAAAACTGGCTTTCCTGAAGCATTTTTAGGTGGGATCTGCAATGTTATAGTATGCTACTTCCCAAAATAACAAGAGGCATAGAAAGACACACGTTCAAATCATACCACTTTTAGCTGTGTTATCTTTTGTAATATAAAATACCAATAGTACGATTTTCTCGAAAACTTTCTATTGTCATACCTAACACAAAAAATATGAAATAACAATGCACCAAACATCTAACCCTATGTTACAGCAGAGAATACCTTTAGCCTTTGCACTCGTATCCATGTATACACCTAATATATGTGGTGTTTTTTTTTTTTTTTACCTTGCAAGCAATGAGTTTCTCTAAGGCCCCAGTTCCATTCTCTGTTATATATTTCTCAGCCAGCATTAGAAAGTCTTCTTTCTCCACAAAGACCCTTTTCCAGTTCCTGAATTTTCTTATGGCTACACGGGGATTCATGTAGATGCACGACCGAATGAGCTGATTGTATACATGAGAAGATCTTCCAAAGTCCGGTATCACAAGGCAAACAACGATCATTAGCTTCATGTAATACCAATACTGAAACCTGATATTGAACATGAGGACGCAAGTAACGATCATTAGCTTCATGACATTAGTTTGTTCCTTTTGTCCAAAGTGTCATTAGTCATTCCCTATATTGTATGTATGTAGCTTTTTAGCAAAAGATACAGAACAGAGAATTTACCATTGGAGAAGCTTCAGAAAAGCATAGTCGAAGAGGTATATCAATGAGAGAAGGATCCAATAAGAGATCAAATTCCGAGTGTCTGAATTGTTATCATTCTCAATTGCTCGGACGGAAGCACATCTTCAACCACGTCACACCACCATCATAAGCAATCAAAACAGCATAACTATCAGTGAAATAACGGTTCGAAGGGAAAACGTCGGTGCTTTTTTTTTTTTTTTTGGGAATATGCTATTGGATTGCCAGGTATAATTACGACAAAAAGCATGAGCATCTTCAGAAGTCAATAAATGATAAACCTGTCCATATGTTATAACTTTTATTAGAGAATACATTAAGTACTTGAAAGATTTTTAAGCAGACTGGGTTTAAAGAAAATAGATAGACCGAACCAAACTGAAAAATAAAATAATCATGTCAGAACAGAAACTCCACAGAAAAATATATTTGAATATATCTAAAACGCTTATTTAATACTCTCCATTAGCTGATCGTGTTTTTTTAAATACTAGAACACACACACACACCCACACACACTGAGCGAACGAGAGAGGGAGGGAGAGACTTACAGAGGATAACCCAGAGCAAGAACGGGCCTATACATACAAACAACACAGAGTCAGTAATATAAAGAGTGAAAGGAAACAAAGCTTGTCAAATAGATCCACTTTAACTTTCCATAGGCACAGAGATCGTTTAGTATTTAGAACGTTGAACTGCTAATGTGAAGGGCAAAAGTTACAACAAATGATCAAATGTGATCAGAAGCAGAAATGTCGCATCCTTAGAAATCGACCAAGGGAGACATCATATACAAGAATATATAAACGCAAACGTACATACCATGAAAGAAAATCAATGCATTTAAGGAGGTGTATGAGAAGCCACAAAGAAGCCATGTGAGATTGAAGCAATATTTTCTGCTATTGTGGGGAGGTTGAATCGCGAGAGAGTTGTGAAGAAGACTTGACGGAGAAGGAAACGGCGGAGAGGAGGGAGAATAAAGTCCGCGTGGGAAGAGCGAAAAGTCAAGGAGGAGCTATTAGGGTTGGCGGCAAGGGGGCAAGTGGCAAGTGGGGCTTTGCTCATCTCGTGGGCCCGCATGGAGTCGGGTATATGTAATGTAAAGACAATTTTTGTTCATATTTGATATTTCTTATTTGCATTTAATAATTTTTAACTTTTTTATTTTTAAATTTCTAAACTTTTTAAAAGAAAAAAATTGGACTCATTTGTTCTTTCCGTTCTGCAATCATGATTTGTCGTTACGACATAACCAATACTTGTGTGATACACAAGTAATAAAATTAAGACTTTTTTTTTCTCAGTACATGTATCTTGTTATTGAAGACAATCCAGCAATGATGCAAATCTTAATTTGTTAGTCATCCGGTCCTTAATATAAGATCTATTTAACTAATTTAATTAGATTATAAGCTAATTAACTATAATAAATATGACATGTTTTTCCTAAAATACCTTAATCATCTTCATTATATCCTCATTCCTTCTCATATTTAGTTATGGTTGAGGGAGTAACAATAGGGGTGATTTGGAAAAAATTGATAGACATAAAAAATAGGTCTTATATTTAGAATCAAAACTAACTTCACAATTAGATCATATATTAAGAAACAGAAGAGTATATTATAAGAGGCTAATTCCTTCTACTACGCATAACCTTATTAGTTAATATGACTAAAGTTGATGATATGACTTGCGCAAACTAATTCGACCCATGAAAAAATATGAGTTAGATTGGCAAGATGGCAGCTCCGTTTGAAGCATGCTGAAAAACTTGGGTCGCTCTACCTTAGGTTGGCCTGCTTTTCTTTTAAAAAAAAAATTACAATTTTTTGTTGTTTATGTCAATTTGAATGAAAAGTTATCGTTTTGAACTTATTTTTCATATATTCTTTTTTATGTCAATAACATGATTTGATGTTCAATTTGTCAATTTTTTATTATATAATTTTTATACGGATCGAATAATTATGTGCGGTATTATTGTATCTTCATATTTGTAAGTTTTGGGATAATTTAATCATATAACTTTATGAAAATATATAACAATTTGAATTTAGATTATAAAAATTTGTAATTTAATTAAAAAATTATGGGTTTTTAAAAAAAAAAAAAAAAAAAGGAAGAAGAAGAAGGGAGAAGTGGATGGGCCTATAGCGGGAGGTTGGAAATTTTCATCTCACCAGAAGATGGGTTGATTTTGGTTTGGCCTACCCTTCCAACCCGCCCTGCCTCTACAATTAACAGCTAATAATCTATTAAGAGTACCTTCAAAACGAAAGAGTGCATAAATATACATATATATATATATATGAAGTTTGAGAACAACAACAATTTTATTAATATGAAACAAATATAAACTTATAAGCCTAATTGAATCCGCATTCTCATTATACATACCATGAGAATGCCGCGCTAATAAGATGATGGGCTGCTCAAGGGACAAAGCAAGATAAATAGCAAGTATATATTCATTTCATAATCTGTCTTTGCAATGACACATTGGGTTTCAAATTCTCCCCATCGCTACAAATCTCAGTATAATAATCAAGTTCTAACCCCAAACAACCTTTGGCACACGGGCTTAAACTTCAAAACGTACATATTATAATCAAAACTTAATGGCATGTCCTACATGAACACATACATTTACTTCTAAAGCAGAAGACTCATTTACTAGCTTGGACCACTAAGTAATTGACCCTTTTTTTTTTTGAATTAGAGAAGTTGACACCAACTACTTGAGGTTAAACGGAATTGAACCCACAACCTCCTACTTACAAGGGAGCTTTTATATGACTAGACTACAAGGCCATTGCCCATGGGCAGTAAGTAATTGAATTTGAGCCAAGTGCTTGCTACCTTGCAAGTGAGAAGCCAAGTCACCTACACTAGTGCATTTTACATTGCACATATCACATCTTAATCTGGAACTGTTCATTCCAATCGATGTTCCTACGTCCTTCTGCAATTCTTGCACCTTGGTGGTATTGGCATCAACGTCTTTGTTTTTATTCTGCTGACTAATATTGATAGTTTCAACATTCTTATGCTCCATTTTTGGATGATGACTGTTTGTGGTATTCTGTTCTAATGCACTTGGCGTATAGATTATCATCTCCTCTTCTCCAGTGGACTCATCATTCTTCTTCACCGGAACTTTCTCAGCAACAAGCTGGCTTTTTGCGTTCAGTGCTTCACAAGCAGCCTTATGCTTCTTTCCTTTCAGGTGGGAATTCAAACTACCTTCAGAATATATTTTCAATTGACATATTTTACAAGTCCACATTTTCTGTACATCTTTAGATGCAGAAACCTGAGAAGATGCTCCACTTCCTGTGTCTGTCACTTCGGTTCCTTTAGTTTTCCCGTTCAGTGCTTCACAAGCAGCCATATGCTTTCTTCCTTGCAGGTGGGAATTCAAACTAGCTTCAGAAAATATTCTCAATTGACATATTTTACAAGTCCACATCGTCTGTACATCTTTACATGCAGAAACCTGAGAAGATGCTCCTCTTCCTGTGTCTATCACCGGCATTCCTTTAGTTTTTGTATTCAGTGCTTCACAAGCAGCCTTATGCTTTCTTCCTTGCAGGTGGGAATTCAAATTAGCTTCAGAAGGCATTGTCAGCTGGCATATGGCACAAGTCCATTCTTTCTGTACATTCTCAGATGCAGAAATCTGAGGATTATATGTTCCATGTTCGGTGTCTGCTGCCATTTTTTCGGTTTTCGCCATGGCAGATAAAATGCTTTCATTTGATTTGAGTCTTTCCAAGGCGCTATTAACCTGAAATGTTGAAAACTTGGCATTGAGGTATAGATTAGCGAAAATAATCAACTTTGTTCTCTGCTGTTTTTTTAATTCCCTAGCTTCTTTTCTGGCAATCACAAGGAAACTGGAAAAAACTCACAACAAATGTAAGTATTATCAGACCTAGGCTATTTGCAAATAACCAACTTTAGCATGACTTAGTTTTTTTTTTTTGGAAGGGGGGGGGGGCGCTGTTCTTTTCCCCTTTTTACTTGAAAATGGTATGAAATCTTACTTGCTTGCCTTCAGGAACTTGCTCTTTTTCAATCATCTCCAAATCTTTGGCGTCTTTCTGTTCCATGAGAAGCCTTCCTCCATTTGTCTGCACAAAGACAATAAGGTTGGACGATAAGCTCCTTCATGTATGAAATACTCCAACCCAGAAAAGGTTTCAGTTCTTTCATGTTTGAAGCTGGCTATAAAAGGGCAAGAATTGCATAAGAAATTCATCTGTTCCATTTCATTCTTCCTGGTGGTTGGAACTGTTCTTATTGGTTCGGTATTAAGACTTTCTGCTGTGGTCCTTTATAGAAGAAAAGGTTCATTGGCTTAATTCTTCAGTGATCAGGATTCACATAAATATAAAATACGTAGGCAACTCAAATGAAAGAGGGACCGAACTCAACCCACACATCCATCAAGATTCACATAAAAATTCGCCTTCAGGATCTCATTCTTCTCCGCAGTTGGAACTGATTTTCTTGTTTCTGCATTGAGACTTTTCTCTATGTTCTACAATAAAAGAAGATGATTATTCAGTAGTCAAGAATCACAAAACAAGTAAGCAACTTGAATGAGATTGGTGGTGGGTACTTCTGAACTCAAACAAGCTATCTATACATTAAAACCAGCATGCATCCCTTTAAAGAAACCATTTGGTGTACTATTTTCAACTCAGGCATCTCGAACTTCAGGTGGTATCTAAGATGCCAGTGTTTCGGTATACCAGCATCCGTACAACCTAAGCATCGCAATTAAAAAGAGGCATAGGACAAACCCCCTTCAAACCACATCACTTTTAGCTTTGTTAGCTTTTATAAACTACTGAAATGTCTGCTTTCCATGAACACTTTTGACAGCCATACCTAAGATGAAAATCTTAATAACAGCCAGATGTAGTTCCATGCATTGCATAGAGTCTGAAAAACGATATACACTATAAGCAGCTAATGAATAGCACGTGATATATATATATGGCGATTTTCATACCTTGCTAGCAATGAGTTGCTCTAAGACTTCAGTTCCATTTCGTGTTATATACTTCTCAGCCTGCATTGTAAAGTCTTCTTTCTTGACAAATATGTTCTTCCAGTTCCTGAATCTGCTTATGACTGCTTGAGGATTCATGTGGATGCATGATTGAACGAAGTGATTATAGACATAAGCAGATCTTCCAAAATCCGGAATCACAAAGAAGGCGACCATGATTAGCTTCATGTAATGCCAATACTGAAACCTGATGTTGAAAATGAGGATGGAAAAGTAAGATTGGTTCAGAACCTGAATGAATCTGATATCACAGTTCATGCAATTTTAACTGCAGATGATATGATCCAATTAGTAAAATATGATAAAAGGAAGAACAGCAACCATTTTGTTCAGTTCAATGGCCATGTGTTTTTGTTAAATGAGAGAGAGTAAATGGTTTACCATTGAAGAAGCTTGAGGAAAGGATACTCAAAGAGGTATATCAGTGAGAGAAGAATCCAATAAGAGATCAAATTCCGAGTGTCCGAATGGCTATCATGCTCAATTGCTTCAATGGAAGCATAACTTTGACCATAAAAACACCATCATCGTAATTCATAAACAACAAAAACAGCATCACTATCACTGAAACAATAATAGTTTAAAGGAAACATAGAATTATGATAAATGCAAGAACGCTTTTTCAGAGTTGCACCAAAACAGAGTCAGAGAGACACTTACAGAGGATAACCCAAAGCAAGCACGGGCCTGTAAATGAGAACAACACAGAATCAGTAATCAAAAAGCGTGAGGAGAAAAAGAGGGTTTGATAGACCCAGACCCATTTTCTAACTTTTCATAGTTAAAGAGGGAGACCATTGAGTGCTTAGGACATCGAACGAATAATGTGAACATACGGGCAAAGATTACAGATTATGGAATCTGATCAGAAGAAGAAAATGTGCAGCCATAGAAAAGAAGCAAAGGAGGGATATACAAGAGATGCATACCATGAAAGAAAATCAATGCATTTAAGAAGGAGTGTGAGGAACCAGAAAGAAGCCATGTTGGATCGGAGCTGATTTTTTTTTTTTTTTTCCTTCTTGTTTTCGCACTGTGATGAGGTTAATTCTGCAGAGAGATGTGAAGAATAAAGGTGAAGTAAGGAATCATGAAGAAGACTTAACGAAGAAGGAAAAGTCAGAGAAGGAGGGAGGAAAAAAGAGAAAGTCGTTGTGGGAAGTGGGAAAGTCAGTTTACTGTTGAAGGACAGTAGCTAGCACACGTCTATTTGAAGGAACCAGTTTCAGTGCTCTTCCCTATGATGAGCACTATAAGCTCATCGGATTTGAATAATTCATATCTCATTTTAATGGTTTAGATTTGATTTCCTTTTTATTTTTATTTAGTTAAAATAATTATTTTAATATGTATAGAATCTAAAATAGTAATGATTTCTTAACTATTATTCTTTCAAAAAAATAATTTTCTCTATTTAAAAATAGTTAATTAAAGATTTTAAATCTGGACCGTTCAAATCAAATATAGACGGTTCAGATTTGATGAGCTTATGGTGCTCATCAAAGCACCGAAACTGGTTCCCTATTTAGAATTGGTGACAAAAGGAAAACAGGTACAAAAGTCAGCATCTGTTTGCTAGCTACTGTTGAAGGACAGTAGCTAGCACACGCCAATTGTAGTACACTAGTACGGATGCAATTTATAGTATCTAATATCTAATTAAAAAAATATCTCAACATCTAATTACTAAGTTAAGTTTTCTAATCACACCTAGCTATGCATTTTATTTTTTTCATATAAATTTATAATTAAATATTATTAAATAATAATACTTACACATGAGCATGTATAATTAAAAAATTTAATATAATAAATATAATAAACTTGATCTAAGTACAGTCCTATCTAAAATACTTTCTCTTCAAAATTGCATGTTCCTTTAAAATAAAATTAATTTAAATTTCATTAATTCTGTATTAAAATTTAATAAAGTTTTATTTATTACTATTACTATTAGTTAGTTTACATGATACTCCTCTATAAAAGGATTCATTAGGTCCTCTCCACAACTCACAAAGAACTATTGTGAATACAGATTTAGGAGGTATTTGAATGGAAACGAAACCGTAGTTTTAAAAGTAATTTTACGGTATACGAAGTAAATATATAAAGGAATTTGTCTCGATTTACGAAAAAATATTTTTAAGAAGCACTTTTGTGGTTTCCCAAACACCCTCTTAAAATCCAAACCGGACTTACCAATTCAGTCAAAAAACTACTGAACTAGACACGTAATTGGTTCGGTCGAGTATAAAAGTCAAGATTAAATTGATTAGGTATGACCTGGGAATAACCCCAGTTAGCCCGACTGATTGGCTAAGTTAACCCAATTGCCTCTTTGTTTTTAAATAAAAAAAGCTATTTTGATCAAAATTGTTTTCTATTTTAAAAGTTGTTGATAATTACTATTATTTAGTGATTGAATGATTATTGGGAAGAAGGTTTTGTTATCATCTAGTATTCATTTTGATATTTTGCTAGTATAAATATTTAATAATTTTTGTAGTATGATATTATGATTCGATTTGTCCAGAGAATTGTAAAAAAAAAAAGTTGAAAAGAAATTGTAAGTATATAATTATTTTATTAGTAATTCAAGGCACATAAATGATATTTAGTTTTTGGATGATATGATAAAAATTTAAAAATAATTTAAATTTTTTTTATTTCTCACCATTTTGACCCCAAATTAATTCTAGTTTGACTCATTGACTCTACCTAGTATCTTGATGGATCTAGTTTTCAGCATCTTAGTTGTAAATGAGAGGGGCAATCCAGCAATGATGCAAATCTTAATGTGTTAGTCATCTGGTTCTTAATATAGGATCTATTTAACTAATTTGATTAGATTAAAGAAGTTATGTAAGTTAGTTAACTATAATAAATATGACATGTTTTTCTTGAAATACTTTAATCATCTTCATCATATCCTCCCTCCTTCTCATGCTTAGTTATGGTTGAGGGAGTAACAATAGGGGTGATTTGGGAAAATTTGATAGATATAAGAAATAGGTCTTATATTTAGGATCAAAACTGACTTCACAATTAGACAGAAGAGTATATTATAAGAGGCTAATTCCTTCTACTACACATAACCTTATTAGTTAATATGACTAAAGTTGGTGATATGACTTGCGCACACTAATTCGACCCATGAAAAAATATGAGTTAGATTGGCAAGATGGCAGCTCCGTTTGAAGCATGCTGAAAAACTTGGGTCGCTCTACCTTAGGTTGGCCTGCTTTCTTTTTTTTAAAAAAAAAATTACAATTTTACTCGGGGGTGTTAGCTGAATCGGACCAAGCTAACATAGTCTGATATCCAAGGCTTCAGTCCAGGTAAGGCCACTCATTCTCAACTCATCAACGGGCCACGTTAGGACTCTCAGCTTTGAATACCAATCTAGGATAACTGGAAAGATTGTCACCAAACACTCCTTCATGGATCGTGGTCGGATTCTATTTTCTGATGCACAGGATCCTCTTAAAGAGGCAAGTGCAGAGCATACTTAGAATCTCTGGCGACAGAAGAAAGATATCATAAGTGAGGCTTTCAGAAGAAGAGAGAAATTTAGAGAGAACTCATGAGGAAAGCACACTAGTATTATACAAGGAAGTCGATACAACTCCTTCTGCCTGTAACTGATGGCAGAGTGGGGTTTATATAGACGCTCGGGGCACTACATGACAAAGTCCTAATAGTACACCTCATTATGACGGGTAGATGTAATAGTAAACGTCATTATGACTTGACATTTAATAATCACAACTACTAACTACCAACTACTCTCATAATGACACCTAATAATGGCAACTACTCCACTTATTACAAGAGGACGAAATAGACTACAGGACAAACTACTTTAATAAAGTAAAAGTAGATAGCGACATAAAGTAGGATTCTGGCGGGTCCCGCATTATCTTCAGAGTATCCCAAAAGGAGATTTTCTGATGATGATGTTCCCTAGTCTTTATAGATAGGCTCGTGGCTAGGGGATAGGTTCATGATGCCTTCTGGGTCAGGGTCATCTGAGTCATAGTGTCTCCTTGAGCTTCTTGAGTAGTAGTAGTCTTCGAGTTCTGGATCAGGGTCTTCTTGGTTAGGATCCTGGGATTCCCCTGCAAGGAATGGGAGTTGTGGCTGGAAACTTGGCTGAGGGAGATAGAGTCCTTCAGGCTGAGTGAGTTGAATTTGTGAGTCGTTGTCACCGTCATAAGGGTCTTCGGTGGCTTCTGTCGGTGGAGGGACTTGTGACCTATTTGGTGGAGGTCTGACAGCACTCAGGATGAAATCTCTCTGGAATTCTTCAAGTGTTGTGTTGCTGGCAGATGGTGAGTTTGGAGGGAAAGGTCCAAGAGATAGACATGAAGTGTCTTCTCCCGTGTCAGGCTGGTTAAGTGCAGTTAATGTCTTTCCAATTTTTTCCATTAGCAATGCTTCCCTTCTTGGCCATGAGGGGGTGGTGACCTGGAGGATCAGACGGTTGTCTGTGTAGAGCCTCTGGTTAGCACTTATTCCATAGTTCCTGAAAAAGGTATACAGACAGAAAAACCTTTTTTGTTTGGGAGTTGGTAAGTCCCAAATATTATGTTCTTTGAGAATTTTCCAGAGTTTTCCTCTCCAGTAGGGAAGAGGAGCTATCATCTCAAAGAGTGTGGTAAGAGGAGAGTTTTCATTTCTGATGTCATTCAGGTGGTCATGGACGACTACAGCTGAGAAGGCTATGGCACAGGTATAATTGGCTGAGACAGACCAGATGTACCATAAAAGTTCTTCTGGTATGGGTCCTTTGATAATGGGAACAGTGAGGTAAGGAGCATCGGCATCAAAGTGCTGAGGATAAGGGTGGATTCCAGTATCTACAAAAACACGGTGGAGCCAGTAGAACATAGTACTTCTGGCAAGGTTTTGGACATCTGCTGGAGATTCAGGACGGGATCCAGGAGGGAAAATGGTGGCTCTCATTCTGTGAGGCATTTCTGGTTCAGAGATGGTTAGGATGAAAAGAGGTTGAGGTCTGGAGAGTGACAGGAGTTTTGGAGGCTGGGAAACTTTCTGAGGTCTTGTGAGGAAATCTGCTATGATGTTCTGGTGTCCTTTGAGATGATGAACGGTGAATTTATAGCGAGAGAACCAGTCTTTCCATCGGAGTAACTGGCTGTCTGGCAAGGTCTTTCCCTTGGGATCAAGCATTCTTGGAAAAGACGTATTGTCCATTTCTACTCTGAATTGATAAGGACTGAGATGGAAGCTGAACTTCTCGATTCCTCTTTTGACAGCAAGGATCTCCTTGTAGGTAGCATGATAATGCTTTTCTGACTCCTTGAATTGTCCGCTTGCATGTCCACAGTAAAATCTCTTTCCATCTATCTCTTCAATTAAGACAGCTCCCCAAAAGTCATCACTAGCATCAGTCTGGAGGATTCGTAATCCTCTGTCAGGGATCTTTAAAGGAGGTGGTTGCTGTGCAATTCTTTTGAGGGTCTTGACAGCTGAGGTCTGCTCTGTCCCCCACGCGGGAGGATTCTTTTTGAGAAGTTTGGACAGCTGGCTGGTATGATTTGACACATGAGGGATAAAATCCCGAAGATAATTAATAATCCCCAGAAATTGTTGGATTTGCTTTGTGGTGAGATTATCGTCTGGGAATTTGAGTAATTCTTCTGCAATGTGTGGTCCAGGATAATACTGACCATTTTCAAAATGCATTCCAAGAAATTCTATGCTGTTGACACCTATTTCACCTTTCTTTGCCGACAACATAATCCCGTATTTTTCAATTATTTCCCCGAACTGGGTCAATAAAAGTTTATGGGAGTCCTCATCTTTTGAGAAAAGTAAAAGGTCATCAATGTAAATGAGGAGGTTATCAAGCATAGGTTCAAAGATTCTGGTCATGGCCTTTTGGAATAGTGATGGGGCAACCTTAAGCCCAAATGGCATGACAGTCCATTGGTATTGGGCATTTGGAATACAGAAAGCAGTTTTGGGTCGATCTTCTGGGTGGATACCCAATTGCCAAAATCCTGCTTTAAGATCAAACTTGGAAAAGATTTTTGCATCTCTAAGATGGACTGTAAGTGAACTGGGCTTTGGTAAAGGGAATTTGTCATCTTGAAGAAAAATATTAAGAGGCTTATAGTCAATGACTAACCTTTTCTTCCCTCTTTTGATTTCTGATCTTTTTTCAACATAGAATGCCTGACAAGCCCAATTAGATTTTGTTGGTTCAATAAGGCCTTGTTTGAGAAGTGCAGCACATTCCTCTTTAGCGAGCTTGAGATCTTCTGGATTCATTCCTGGATGAGAGGCCTTTGTGGGGCTGATGTCTTCATTTTTCTTGAAGGGGAGTTTTATGAAAAACTCTTGGTTTTTCCATAATGGAAATGGATGAGAGAACTGTTGATGATTATCAGCACAAAACTTGAGAAGATGATCTCGAATATCTTCATATCCTGGTGGTGCCTGTTGGATCTCAAAGAGATTAGGAACTTCAGTATATGCACTAAAGAAATTTTTATATCTAATTCCTTTAGGCAGGACTTGAAGATTCCTAGTATGATTATAAGCATCAAATCCAATAAGAATGTCTTTTCCAGGGAGATCACTACCAAGAACTTTCATCCATAGGACACATCCTGGAAAGAATTGAATACCAATCTTCCTGCGAGTTATCCATTCAATCTTGAAGGGCTTTGAATCAGCAGTAAAGAAAAGTTGATCACAAGGGATCCATGCTTCAGGGGGAAGAATATCAGGATTCATGATGGTTCTGCATGCTCCAGTATCAATAAAGGCAATAACAGGAATTGGCTTTTCATATCTTCCTGGAAGGATATGAATTTTGACATTTGGCTTAAGAGTGACTTTGTTGTGTTCTGGCTGAGAAGCCACGGAACCAAGGAAAGGAGACGGATGCACAGGCTGTTCAAGGGAATATAAATACCCTTGAGGACTATCATCTTCTTGAGAAAAGGATTCAGAATCAGTTTCCTCATCTTCAGAGTAAGGAAGAATATATTGTGTCTCTTCATCCTGAGCATCTTGTTCTTCGATCACGGATTCTACATCTTCATCTTCATTGATCATGAGAACAGTCTGCAAATGTTCTAGCATTTTGACATCCTTTTTTGTCTTGTTAGGACAATTTTTTGCAAAATGCCCCTTTTTCTTGCATATGTAGCACCTGTCAGATTTCTTTGAGTAAGGTCTGCGCCTCCTGAAGTATCTCAGGAAAGGCTTTCTGGATCTTCTCCTGGAGTAAGAACCCTTTGGATATCTGAATCGACGATAGTGAGATTTTCTCTTGGTAGAACAAGAGCAATCTTTATCATCCTTGCACTTTATTTTCAGATGTTGTTTCTTGCATGCATGCCTGAGCTTTGACTGTCCTTTCAGCATTCCTTTGAAGAACTTCTGTTGTTCACAGAGCTTATCCACAGTTGCTAATGCCAACTGATATATTTCTCCAATGGAAATGTCAGCCATGTTTCTATGGAGTGCATTGATAGCTCTATGAAGTTCTGGTTGTAATTCATCTGGAAGAGAGGCAATAAAAGTATGCCTGAGATTGACATCATTGGCTCCTCCAAGCATGTAGTATTTTTCAGACATTCTCTGGAAATGTTTCTGCAAGTCTCTTTTGTCTAAAGAGCAGCATTTCATCTCAAAGTATTCTTGGCGATGCCTTTTGTTAATGATCTGGAAGTCACCAATGAATTCCTTATGAATGAGTCCTAGGAGAGTTCCTGCATTATCAACTCTGGCTGCTGCTATCTTCTGGTAATCGCTGAGACTTTGATACCATTCTCTTAATGTTCCTGTTAGTCTTGAGAGAAATTCTGTAAGAACTTCCTCAAGAGTTGCATCATGCCTGGCAAGCTGCAGGTCAATCCATGCTCCGAACTCATGGAGTCTGTCTCTCCATTTTTCTGGAGGGAGATCATCAAAAGTGAACCATGGACCTGTAGTAGGTTTATAGTCTGTTCTTCTTGGCTCAGGTGTTTGAGGAACAGATGGGTCTTCATCAATAGGATCTTCAACTGTGGGATCTGGCTGGACCATTGCTACTTTAGAGATATCAGCATGATATATCTCCGGATCAGAGTTAGAACTGTACTCAATAGAGGAATCAGATTCAGGTTCAGAGGTTCCATCTGTTGATGACTGATCTTTATCCACAGTTTGGAAAGTGGCTATGGTTTTGTTTGGATCTGCAACTTCTTTTCTTTTTTCTCTGTCTGGAGGAGGAGTTTGTTTTGGTGGAGATGATGGTGGAGTTCTTATTACAACTCCTTGAGAGGACGGTGTTGGTTCAATAGGTTTAGTATATGAGGATGATGGGTAGAAAAGTCTTTCAGATGAAGGGAAATGAGGTGGTCGTACTGGAGGTTTGGGAGGAGGGTTTGGTTGGATGGGTGAAAAAGTTGGTTGTCGGGGTTTTCTCAATTGTCTTAAAATAGGATAAGACATTTTGAAAACCTTGCTGTAATCAGATTCTCTGGGATAAGAAGGAGGTGATGCTAGATATGTGGGGAGTTGAAAACTAGAGGGGTAAGATGGATAAGGGTCATAGATGGTTTGTGAATGATCTTTAGCTATATCTGACTCGATTCTTTGTAAATCCTTTCGGATTTGTGACAGTTCTTGCTCTTTCCTGGTAAACTCTGGTCCAATGTATCCCTTTTCGATAAATCTCTTCAGATCTGCATCTAGTTGATAAGCCTGAGAAGTTAGAGTCATATAAAGCTGTTTGACTTGATCAGAGACTTGGTCAAGCCTGCTCGTCAGAGTATCAGTTCTGAGAGTCAGCAAGTCAAGCTTTGAATCAATCTTTGTCAGAGTTCTATTCTGGCCGATCGCATTCTGGGTCTGCCAGTTAAGAACTTCTTCTGCTGCTGAGACTGGTCTAGCTTCACCAGTAGGAGAGATTTCTGTTGGAACAGAGAAAGGTCTTGCTGTAACCTTTGTTTCTCTGTTGGTTCTTCTTTCAAGAGGAGGAAAATCCTGCTCATACGGATCCATCATTGCTATACACGGGATGGATTGTTGGATGACAGGAATCACTGGATCTGGCTTCTGTTTAGGGAGGAGATTTTCGTGACCTGTTTCTTAAGCAGATCATATAGAGATAATCTGTTAGAAGGAACAGTAGAGACAGGAGCCTTCCAGCTTCTAGCTTTCTGCTTCGGACCATGATCATCATCATCATGGTGGCGATGGTGACGTCTGTGGGAACAAGGAGATGTATTCTTCTCCTTTCTCTTCTTTTTTATGGCATATCTGATGGGATAAGACCATCCATCTTCATCTTCATCGTCTGATGCTTCCCACCAGTAAGGTGTATCACACTCACAATCAGGATCACATTCTTCTGGTGCATGATCCCAAATGAAGTGGCCATTTATGTGAGACACATAACATGGCTTGGCATTCTGATCTACCCAAGCAATTGGAGGGTCTCGCTTAGATGGGAGATAGGCTGGAGTGATGGTTAAAATACGTCCAGAAGGTACAGAAGAACCTTCCTGGCCAGGCTTGGTGAAGACAGTTTTGACTGTGCCATCTGGAAGTCTTTTTATCTCAGGAGGAGTAGAAGTATGGACATCCCTTTGAACACCATGAAAGTGTTTTTCATAGTTGGTGATCCACTCAAGAGGCATCAACTGAGCAAGTTCTTCTTTTGGGATCTGTCGAGGAATCTGGATGATGGAGGTATCATCAGCTCTATCAGAAACCACATAAAGAGCATCTTTAGTGGAGTTTGGAAAATGAAGATCAAGAGCATGATTCTGGAGTCTATAAATGACTTGATGATGAAGAGTTGCTGCAATAGCTCTGGGATCTTGCTCTGCTCCAACTATCTGGACTTGGATTTTTAGTCTGTCCGTCAAAGTTGGATCTGAAAGCTTGATGTTGAAGTCTGGAGCCATAGTAAGGATGACACTACCGTTGCTAAGAGTGGTCAGTACACGCCAATCAAAGCATTACTGTAGGTAGTATAAGTAGTATCGACTAGAGCAACTTTAGCAGTGGCTGGGATTCCTTTCTCCCATGAAGAGTAAGGATAAGACGTACAGCACCAATATGGAGATGAGTATAACCTTGGGCTATCCACTCATTGATCAAAGGTTGAGGTATATCAATATTGACGTACTGTTCAGAGGAAGAGGCAGGAAGACCACAGTTTTCTAGTCTGGTAGACTGGACAATTTCTTTAACATGGGGTCTTCGGGTGG
>NW_021637238.1:0-88056 GCF_004799145.2 Neltuma alba
TCTTCCTTCATCACCTGAGATGATCAAAAAACAGAGACTCTGACTGTGGCGGAAGTGGTGGCCGTGGCGGCGGCGGCGGCACCACTGAAGGTAGTTTAGACAGTAAGGCCTCAAGGCTTTTCATTGAAGGACTTGAATTCAAGTATGGGTCATAGAGAAGTTCAGGCCCTGGCCATTGTTGATCTGAAACTCCACAACCCAATCCATGAGAAAAAGAAGACGAAGACGATGATGATGGGTGTGGTAATAGCACTCCTGGGATGCTCTCTATGTAACTCAACATTCTCCTTAATTGGACCACGTAGTTCAGGTCTTCTATCACCTTCTGAACTGCTCCCAGTTGTATAACACCTTCTGTCACACTAATCAGTGCTATGGTCTGCAAAATATATACATATATTCATCGATCGATGATCTCACTGAATCTTATGAAGGAGGGTCTCTATTTCTAAATGATGAAGTGGAAAGTAACAGTTTCATACCGTTATACCACACTGGAACTGGGCTTCCCAAGTCCTTGGATACTGTTTAAAAAAAAAAAAAGAACAGTTGATGGATTTGACATTAAATTTATGGTTTTATTGTGTTGGATTGAGGAAGAACATGTTTACATATGTGGGGTTTTTGAATTCTCACCGATTCTGCAGACGCGGAGGCCAAGTTGATTTCTTGATCTTGAGTAGGTTCGCTGTATATCCACTTGTGGCTGCGTTCTGCAGCAACTTTTCCTATCAACCTGCTGGTCCATGAAAGCTAATTAAGAACTCTTTTAAAACAGTTAAAGAAGTAAGGAGTAATGCAGTAGTACAGTGCAATAGTTGGGTAATTAGGTTAGTAATGGATATTATACAAACTTACCCTTCTCCATAGTTATAGATCTCATGCGACATCTTGAAGAACAGCTCAGGTTGCAACCCTTGATAGTAATTCCCATTATAAACAGATGATGAAGCTGCAAAATTGCAGAAACCATCTTCCCACGCCAATATCCTGCATTATGCATTATAACGAGTTTAAACAGTATATAATTACAATAACATAATTCAGAAACCAAGCCCCGGTACCAGTTCCTTCTGTTTCCTCTTGATCTGTCATAAGTCCCTTGACCTTCCCACTCCCATCTATTACCAATCCGACCATGCAACAAACACAATCATTAGCACAGAACTAATACTATGTTTGTGTTTTTATTTCAGTGACAAAATCCTGATGCTTACTTGGGTGGTGGGTAGTTTCTAGGCAAGATCCTCCAGAAGACTGCATATACCCACTGAGAATTTTGATGAATGCACAGGCTTCTCAGTGTGTGTTGAAGAATATGTGTAGCAGCCAGTGGACTGACATGTTCTTCCATAGCCTTCAGTTATACAACCAATTACAGATGCTCTATCTGATCTTTCTTCTTCACTTTCACTTTCATCATCCTCGTTTATATAAACCCACCAACTAGGAAAGTTCACATTTATTCTTCCATCTCTCTCTCATCAGTCATCACGCTCGCATTTTCTTGTGGGGTATAGAGGGTGAAAATTGGAGCTAATATAATATCTTATATGCTTTTCTGGGACCCCACCAGTCTGCTTCCTTCTCAGTTCCTATAAGACCTCAGTTTTCATCTTTCTTTGAAATTCATATTCACCCAAGTTCATGTACAGCTGTCAGAAACAAAATAGCCAATGTTACTCACATAATAATATACTCTTCCGGTCCTAAATATAAGATCATTTTTATAGTGTCTAAAAAGATTTTATATTTAGGATTGAAGGAGTATATAACAACTATATTTTTATTAGATCATTTTAGTATTTTATAGTCTTTTAGTTCAAGGCATTGCATAAATATGAAATGGATGCGTGTGTGATTTTTCTGTGTGTATTTTAACGTTCAGTTTTCCGACACTGTTTAAGGTAGCTACTGACCCTAGTACCAGAAAAAGTTCCTGAACCGCAACCATGTATCAAATTCAATCCAAACAGATCAATACTGCAGGTCATAAATTTTGCAGAGGATGATAATCTTTGCATCTGTTTTTTTCTTTTCTTTTCTTTCCCCCCTTCCTTTCTATTACTCTATATTATCATAATTATTATTACCTTATATGTATATAAGGAGAGTAGGCGAAAGCGAAGTATCAGCCATACATGGATAACTGTGTGATATAGTGCTCTATTAATTATTGCAGTTGCAGGCAATAATGATAATTACTGAGTCAATATAATAGCATCAGAAATAAAGTCATTATATTTACTTCACTGCTGTTTTTTGCTTCATCCATCAGAGGTACTGGTGGCCTTTGTGATGCCACAATGCAAGAGAATATGAATGACTGGCTGGGGAACTTGTGGTCACCTTGCATAGGGTAATATATATAGGCCGTAGGCCTTGTTTGATTCTGTGCTACTTCTATGTTTTCAAAAATTGATTCATAAAAAAGAGATTGTAAAAGCTTTTGTTCTATAAACAGTTTGGATTCATCAGAAGAGATTGTTAAAAGCTTTTGTTCTATAAACAGTTCTGGATTCATCAGAATTAGTACTTTAATCAAGTAGCTAGACTGGTGGGCGCGATAGTCACTATATATATATATATATATATATATATTACACTGACGCGAATCCATACTCAGGACACTGCCATCTGCAGAATCTTGAGAGCTTCTTAGTTCTTAATGACTGAAAACCTAGGCATGCCATTATAGTACGTCCTTTCTTAATTTCTTTTCATTGGAAAAGGATTTCATTGCTTGAAAGAAGGACGACAAAGTAATTAGCCTACTAGATGCATGCTCTTGTGGAATTCCTATTCATGTTCGGGATGTTTAATTGAGGATGAGCTTTGAAGTAACGATAAGGTTGCCATCATGTGACCTGGAGGTCACAGGTTCAAATCCTCAAATAACTTCTTCGTTTGTGAGCGTAAGTTTGCATATATTTGTCCCTCTCAGGTCTCACTTGGTGAGAGCCTTGTGTACGTACTGGTCTGTCCGGATGCTATTACATTTCATATGTATAATTAAGTTTATTGTACTTAATATGAGACTTTGCACATCAACTAATATCATAACATATAAAAGACGGATTACCTAAACGAACAACCTACTCCTCCGGTCCTTATTATAAGACCCCATTGACTTTTATTGGTCCTAATTATAAGACCCCAATCCATTTTGTCTCTTATTTATGCATTTTTTTCCAAGAAATCCTTCTAATAATGATAGTTTTAGCCAATATACTTAATTAGCAAGGATATTTAGAAATGACAACACTTATTATTATAAATAACCAACTTAACTTACTTCTTTATCTCCTCAAATAAGTCATTTGTCTTATAATAGGACCGGAGGGTATCATTTACCATCTTCTTTCTTTATATACATGGCATGTAAAAAACAATATATTGCTATATATATGTCTCCATGATTTACTATACGGACATATCAAACAAGATGTTTTTCTCGTTTTTGTCTCCGCCTGTGTATTATGTTTGTTTGCACCACACCAGAGAGAGAGAGAGAGAGAGAGAGAGAGAGAGAGGAATTAATGATTGAAGAAATGGCACACATAATTGAGAAGACGTACGAGATGCTAAGCGCAAATTAATAATAATGAACGATTTTAGTTAAAAAGGGCTAAAGTGAAGCTATAGGTCTTTTCCTTTGCCATAATCATGTTTGGTTCGAACGGGATGATGATCATAAGGGCATGAAGGTGGACAAGACAGACAAATTCTACAGAAGGTGATGTAAGCATTAACATTATCATTTGAAATGCTCTTTGGATTTTTATTGGGAGAAAGCTGTGTTCCACTCTTGCCTTGTGATGTGTTTATCAATTATTTGTGTCACACACACATAACGTCTATATATTCAGAAAACACTACGAAAATTGAATCACAAAAAGTCCAAGGGAGGGAAAAACAAATTAATTAAGAAGGCCACGGGAAGAGATCGAATTGGTCAAGAGTATTGCGTGTTGAAAGTATAACAGTGATACAATCACCAAGATACTCATCAAAGCTAAAGTGTCTCTGGAAAACCAAACACAAGCATTTATTGACAAAGTCTGGCTTTCAGAAATGTCTCCGGCAACTCGTTGTGTCTCTTAATTAATTTGGTGGCAGTTTTTTGGGATAATGGTTGGGGTTACACACATCCCACGCGTACGGTGCTTTAAAAATTTGAAGGTTCTGATAAAAATCCACTTGACATATATAACTATAAGTATTAATCTGCTTTAATATGGTGCTACGTACGTCACACATGCATAATTAGTATTTGTCGGTGGCACTGATTATATTTAAATATGATGACGAAGACCCTATATCAAGTTCTAGTTTCATCCTGTCGGGCTTATTCCCATTTCCCAAATGGTTTATGGGAAACAAAGAATATTAATTACTATTGAAATTAAGCCTTCACAAACAAGATAGGATTAAAACTAATACGAATATGATTCATACATAATTAAATGGAAAATGAATTACACGTGCAAAAATTCAAAAAAAACTTTTAAAAATAATTTTAGGTGTTGGGTGGAGGGAATTATATATGGGCACTTTTATTATCAGTAGTTGTTGCAGCCGACAAATATGGGGTGGAAAAAGCTGTAAAATTAAAGTGGAAAGCCAACCCCCAACATTGAAATAAACGAAGAAGCTGGATGCCACACGGCTCGACTTCTTTCGACTATTACTTTACATCTTTAGTATTAAAATTAATTTGACTTTCAATTTAATCTTAAATATAATATTTTAATTTATTTTGTTTTTCATATTTATCTATTTTTTTAAAACTAGTCCTTGTAATAGTTGTAAAAAAAATTATTAAATAATAGTTCTAACTAACACACACGATTAGTAGAGCTATTTTAAAGAAGACTATGCCTATTTATTACAAACAGGTAACAAATTTTTTTAATCTACTCACATTAATGAATTAGCTCTTTTATTAAGAATCAGGCTATTATCATTATTGAACCCTCACTCTTCTCTGGATCCTCGGCATACATGAAGAGGCACATTACAAAGATACTATATATGTTTGATTAATCAAATCAAGTACCCTCAATTAATAATTATATACACGTTTTTAATTTACAGTTAATAACGAAAATTAATATATCTAAATGGGTGGTGGTCCTCTAAATGGCAGCATGCATTTACGAACGTACTTCAATTTTACAGTGAAAAGCATTTGACGGATCGCAAATACTAATTCTATATGCGCCCTACTCACGGACTGGTATTACGTGCTGTCAAAGTTACTAGCTAGTAAATTCTTTTTAACACTGTGATATAATATTGCGCTGTAGAAACAGTGAACTGTATAAGTATATATATATATATATATATATTTCAGAAAAATTCATATATATACACTTCAAAATTAATTAAATGCAGCCCAAAAGTCAAACTGAAAGCGATTGATCAAGCTTAGCTCTTTAATATGGACAAGTGACATCCACTACCACTCCCCTCAAACACAATATTATATCTTCAAGCTCATCCCATGAAGGTGTTTCCTTATCTGCTGTCATGTGTGTGTGGTGTGGTGTGTGATATACAGCCATCTTCAACTCACACACACACACAGAGATGTTGTTGCATCAAAATTCAAACACTACACACAAAGAGTTATCGTACGTACGTTTGGACATGAGAGGTCCACACGTCTAGCCTGTAATGTTTTGACATCCATCCACTAATTAAAACGTTGTGATTGTGATTGTGTTTTTTTTGTTTTTGTTTTTTAATGCAACAGACATCATACCTGCTGTTCGCCACAACAAAGAGCTTGCAAATAATAATTGGTTTATTACGTTAGGGCTTGTTTGGAATGCAGCTAGGAAGCTCCCTCCAAGCTGACTTTTGGAACCCTAAAAGCTAATTGAAATAAAAAAAAAAAATTTATGGTTCGTATGGTTCTCCAGACAAATGATTTTTGGCTAAAAATCATATCTAGTTGAAGTAACTTTTTTTATTTCCGACTTTTTTATATTTATATTAATAATTTTTTTATAAAATCCTGTCCAAATATAAATTATATTATTTAAATAAATTCTTGCCAAAATTTTAATTTAAAAAGAATCAGTTAAGATGAAAGTCGAATTTTTTTTTTTAACCGATATTAAGAAGGCATTAGGCATGGACTGTGTGTGGCGTTATGGTACAAACACGATGCTTTGTAGTTCATGATTTCAGTGAATATATAGGTACGAGAGGGTAGGCTTGTGATTTGGGGAACTGGGACTTATTTAACAGCATGCGTTCATAATATGTCATGTCAAGTAAAGTTGAAAAGACGGCACGCACCCTTGATGCGTTAATCATTTATTTTGCTTCATCATCTCCGGTGTAAATTGCATATGAGGACAGATTTTGATCTTCAATTTGGAAATTATTTACTCCCTCCATTTTTTCAAAAAACCATTAAAATCGTACAATTCAAGATATTAGTTAAATTTAATTAGAAACAAAAAATATATAAAAAAATATAAATAAAAATTTATTACAAAGAGATAATAAATAACATATATTTATTGATAATAAAAATTGAAAGGCTAGTTTAACATTGTAGGTTTTCCGACAAAAAAAAAATTGTAACTATAGAGTATTTGACTCTTCTATTTAGAAACACACCAAATGGAGTAATTAATTATATATAATAAATAGATGAAAATTAAAATACAAGTACAAATAATGAATGTGGGAAGCGAGTTCATGTATCCGCAACAATGATTTTGTGGGAATTAAATAATATCGGAGAAAAAAATATTAGTGTCAGTTGTTAAGTGTGGAAGGTGGTATGGTAAAGGGTAATTAATGAGAGGGAAGAGAGGAAGCGTGTGAAAGGGACGTGAGATGGACAGAGTGGGATAGAATTGGCGTGTCATGTACCTTCCCACAGCTGTGCCTCGACTCAGTAGCGACTGAGATTTATGGATGGAGCCTCTCTAGCCCATTCCTATCACATATTTTTGTTTTCTTTCATAACTCACCAAAATTAATATAATATATTTAATTTATAGTTGTTTTTTTTTCTTATTTTATACTCTTTCGGTTCTAAATATGAGACTTATTTTATAATGTAAATTACATTAAAATATAAGTTTTATTTAGGATTGAAAGAATTACATTACAAAATAAATATTATTTAGAACCGAAAGAGTACCATATACTTTTCTGACTCTATTCATGAACCATTTTTAAAATAATGTTTTAACAAAATTAAAAAACAAACTTTAAATTAAACTTACTGACTTTGTTTTAAAATTTAATAACATTTCAATTTTGGGGGTAACATATACATTTTTTGTTCCGATACAGCTGGGGGGGTAATATGTTGAAGGAAGGAGGGAGTTTAGTAGGAAAATGTTGGTAGCTAAGGGTGAGTGTCCCAAAATGAAAGGCGTGGAAGGTGGATGGGAGGGAACATCGTACATGTTTGGACGCACATTATGGTATTCCTACTCCTAATATCAAACAAAAAAACAAACAGCCACCATTTCAGTCCTCCCCTCGAAAAACCGGGTTGACTGCCACCTGTCCCTAACCCCCCAGTCCCTCCACCTCTCTCCATGGGCCTCCTTATGCTATCTCTTCCCACCCCCCCACCCACACACACCCAAAAAAAAAAAAAAAAACAGTAGCATAGTCATAAAATCTAATCAAATTAATTTAGGGGCAAGGGAGATATATTAATAAGTCCCATCAAATGATCAATCCCACTCCTTCCCGTCTTTTTCTCTTGTTGTATGCAGCAAAAGAATGTCCCCCAAAACTATTTAATACTCTTGATATTATTTATAAGGTATTTCTAATATATTTTTCTTTTTTTAATTTTATTAACTCTATTTATAAAATTAAATAACTTTTTAAATTTACTATTATTTGTTATTTAATATATATAATTTTTAAGAAGTTAATAATCTATAAAACAATAAATTAGGGAATAAAATTGTATATTCATATAATAAATTTAGCTGAGCGATTTATATTAATAACAAAAAGAACTCTCTTTCTATAAGGGAGAGGAGTGTTTATTAATTACCAAATGTTTAACTAGTTCGTAATCTAAATTGGTGCGTCATTCTATTCATCATCATGGTTGGTGATTAATTCCATAATCCGTGGACTGGATCATGTATGCCTACAGATGACCCACCATGATTTGATGGGGCGCTATCAACTGTAAAAGATGGAAGGGTTGATGGGCTTCGATCAAAGGCCCCGATTGGGCGACAAGCCCATCTAGCCCTCTGTTCGATTTCAGCCATGGCATATCGGACTCGGGTCACACAGAAGCCCTGATAGTTACTTTTTTTTTTTTTTTGAAAAAATAACCTTTGTTTATAATATTTGAAAAAAAAGTGCTTTCAGAGATTTTGTTCGTTTGTGATCATGTTTGAAACGTGTGCCGTGAAAATTTACTTTCTCCTTATCTTTTAAAAAAATTCGTCATCTTTCATGAGTGCCTTAATAAATTATTGGCTAAATTTGATGGTTAGTGGAGCATATTTTAATTCATAAAATGATGCACTACATAATATTCGACCACCAAGGTATAAAAAGTAGACGGATCTTTCCATTAAACTTGAATTATATGGTCTTTTCCTTTCTGATGCAGTGAGTGAAAAAATGGGGCCGGGCAAGAAATTTTTGTTTCACTTTTCTCTATTGCAATGCTCCTATCTATTTTCAAACATGAAAGAAAAAAAGAAGAAGGAAGAATTGTAGTTAGATGCTAAAAAAGGATGTAATTACCTTAAAATACCAATAATAAGTGAATAGCAAAAATTAGTTGTCATTGCCTTCGGGAACTTGTCGCTGCATACTCTTTATGTTGTCAACAGACTTTAAGGTAATTAAATTCCTTCTTTGAAACTTAATTACAATTAAAAAAAACAAGATTTGGTTATACTATTTAAATACAGTTTGGACAATTTAAATTTCAAATTTTTAGCACATAATTTTGAATAAAAAATATTTTTAATTAAAATTAATTTTATTGCTCATCATTCAGAAACATTTCCTCCGCCGTTAAAATTTCTTTCCCCTCTCTTTTGTTGAACCAACAGGGTCCTAGTTCTAAAAAGAAAGTGGGGCATGGAGCACCTATGTTTCTTTTTGTAATAAAAAAATTGAAAACGACTAAAGCGGGCGGGGCAGGGCAAGAGGAATCGTGTCCTGAGGTAACAGGCGAAGCTGAGAGTAGAAAGAGTCAGAGGAAAGCGAAGCAGGGGAAGGAGCAAGAAAAAACAGAGCAGAAGATCAATGGAGGATCTGAAAGTAACAGTATTAATGGTAGTAGCTCAGGTGCTTGAGGTAGGCATGAACACTCTGATCAAAGCAGCCACCGCCAAAGGGATGAGTGACTATGTCTTCATGGTCTACTCAAATGTCATGGCTTTCTCTCTCCTCCTTCCATCTTCCTTCCTTTATTACAGAAACCGACCTTCTCCCTCCATCACCATCTCAATCTTCTGCAGAATATTTCTTCTCAGCTTGCTCATGTATATATATTATCCTTTACGAAGAAATCAAAAGGCTCTGTTTTGATTACTTATTTGCGTATCATCAATCTGAATTCTGATGATGTGTGCGCAATTGTGGAGAAACTTGATGGATTTATGGTGGAATTTGTGGTAGTTGTGCAGCGCAGACATTATTATATACAGGTATTGGATATAGCTCTCCAGTTCTTGCTTCAGTCATGTCTGATCTCTCCCCAGCTTTTACCTTCCTTCTTGCCATCATTTTAAGGTACGTCACCCACCATCTTTTGAACTTCAGCTTCTTTAGTTTATGTTTGTAAGAATGCAAAGAACGTTCTTGGGAAAATAAACCCCTAATTAGACCCGACAGCTATGATCCAGCACTGCTGGAGATGGGATAGTGAAAAAGTAAAACCAGATGTTAGGCAAATCTGCAGATATGAAAAAGTGGAGGTAAGGCAGGTGAGCAGCCATGCAAGGTGTATAGGGACAGTGTTGTCCATTACAGGAGCGTTAACAGTGACACTGTACAGAGGAGAGGCAAATGGGGGAGATTCCAAGGTGGAAGATGGGTGGCTTCTCGGAGGCATTTTACTTGCACTCGGCAACTTCTGTGTTTCAGTCATTTTTAACGTCAAGGTAGCTACCCTTAGCTTTTCCATTATTTTTGTTTCTGCGTCCCTTTCGTGTTCATAACCACTCAATAATTATTGCTTAATTACACTTGACTTTAATCTAATTTCATAAGCACCTCTGTCGCTTCTATATGTTTGTATTTTGGGTACAATTTTTTTAAAAGGCCACTGGACCCTGTATAATTTATTTGAGGGCATAGAGTTGACAAAAGGGAGCAATTTTATCACTTGGTTAACTGAGTTAAACGTCCGTTTGGGGATTTTGTGAGTCCCACAATTTTTCCATGCCTGAGGTATCTCCATCGTCCATCAAGGACGCGACCAACCTCCTCAACTGCCATTAACCAGGCATCGTCCTCCGCAGCTCAACTTCTCCAAACTTAGTATTTCTCCTCTTCCTTCTAAAGATCTCTTCAACTCTCATCACTCCAACTCATTCACCATTCAACTCTAATTAACCAACGCCTTCTGAATAATATTCTCTCTCTCTCAAACTTGCCCTCTCTTACTTTGACGTCAGGTCACATGGCTCTAGAAGCTCTCAAGTCCCCCACCGCTGTTCCTTCCTCCTTCCCTTTCGAATTAGACTCCAATTTTTATTCCTTGCAGCGATGGACTAAGAGCCCCCGTCTCGACCATCCTTCGTCGTGCCTAGGAAGAGTATCTCGCTCTCTGTCTCATTATGATGGCTCGCGGTGGCACTAACCCGCGCCGGAGGGGGAGATCATGCTGATATCAAGATGAGCTCTTTGGTTTTGTCTTGACTCAAAACATTTATCAACTAAAAATTAGTTTCGGCTAGGTGAAATACTTGGCATTTCCACTCATGAAAAATTGTATTTAAACTACTGATGCATCAAATCCTTTAAACTTGCTACAAGAGGACTTGATGAACAGCAAGAGCTTCAACTGAAAAGAGAGAAAATTGAAAATGGTCGTTGAGAATGGTCTGACCTGAATCTATGAGAGACAGGTAAAGATGGGAGGCAGGAAGGCCGGTCAAGGTGACAACGGAAAAGACAGATGAAAATATTTTATGCTTGAGAAACGGAGATGATAGGGAAGCTTGGTCAAAGGGAGGAATGGGAAAAATTTGTGGGGCTCACAGAAAAGGAGTGGAGAATTTTTATTGGAGAGTATGAATGACATGGAGACTATGTGAGAACCACCAGATTAAAAGTAACCACGGTTTAGGTTTGTTAATGAGAGTGGTAAAATTACTCCCTTTTGTCAACTTCCCTACATCTTTGCGTCCAAATAAATTTTATGGTTGCCAATATCTCTTAAAGTAAACTTAATTGAACAAAACATCATACTCCTTTAATTTTTAATATGAGACTTAATTAACTAATTTTGGTAGATTAAGAATGTTAGTTAAATTAGTTAACATATCATGTTTTTTTAAAATATTTTAAGAATCTTTTTAATTCTCTGACCCTCTCTCTCCTACTTAATTATTGTTAAAGAATTTTAATAGGGTTGATTTGGAAAAAAAATTAGTAAACATATAAAATAGGTCTTACGTATAATATTAACATCAACTCTCTAATTAGGTTTTATATTAAGCAGTGAAAGATGAGCATTAAGAAATTACTCAGATATATGGGGTCCGCAATTACGCTTGAGGCTGCAGCGCATACTTGTATTCATTCATTCAAATGTAAATTAAATTCCTCTTTGCAATAATTCATCTAACATTTTAAAATATATTTTTAATATATTCTAGGTGAGTGTTAAAGAACAATTAAATCATTAGTTCTTTTTTTTTTTGCCAACTTAAGTTATTATTGTATTGATAGTAGTCATGGTACGTACATCCGAGTATGCAAGAATTTTTCATATACAAGGAACCCGGGCATTATCTTTCAGTGCTTCATAATCTCACAGGCATCAGCTCGAACTCATGCCATGTGGTTTATTCAAAGCAGAAAACTACATGACGCATCAGAAAAAATACTTCTTTCCCTGAGCCAAGTACCTTAATATACTATGAAGATAAAATTTTACCATAAAAAAATACTCCTCCGGTCCTTAATATAGGATCTAATTGTTGAGTTAGTTTTGGTCCTAAATATAAGACCCATTTATTATATTTATCGAGTTTCTTTAAATTACCCCTATGGACACTCTCTCAACCATAATCAAGTAGAAGAGGGAGAGGTGGTATTAAGAAAGATGATTATGGTGTTTTAGGAAAAACGTGTCACATTTCTTATAATTAACTAACTTACCTAATTTTCTTAATCTAATCAAATTGGTTGAATAGGTCTTATATTAAGGATCGGAGGAGTATTTTATAGTATTGGCTTAAAAAAAACACTTAAAGTTTTCTTCGAAGTTAGGGCAATCTCTTTCTCCCTTTAGACCATGAGTGATTGTTTGTCTGCTAAGTTCATGAGTTAGGACTCATAAAATACTTTAAATATTTCATAATGTTAGATGAATTATAAAATACTTTAGGGCGTTAGTTGCAACTGAAAAAAAATTTAAAAGTGTTAGCTAAACCTTAATCCTAATTTTTTTAAAGGGCCGATATTTCTTTTTGTGTGGAATAAACAAAAAACGATACACACATACTTGGCTCGATATATATATGCAGACATGGATAATGAAGGAGTATCCTGAAGTTGTGATGGTGGCAACCATATCATGCGGCTTTGTGGCAGTGTTATCCGCCATTGTTGCTGTCATTGCTGAGATAAATAATGCTCAAGCATGGACTCTTCGCCCTGATCTGGAGCTGGCCGCTATATTATATTCTGTAAGAAGCATACAACAAACAAACACCACATGCATCATATATTTAACATAAAATCTGATATCATTATTTGGTATAATTAATACTAACACATTATATATCACATATATATTACTTGCACATTATATATATATATATATTCATGTTCCATAGTAATCGCTAATATCATTGATATAAAATACACATATGTAGAGCATCATTGTCGGATTAGTGAGAAGCATGATGTATATATGGGCATGCGGAAGGAAGGGACCTGTCTACGTCGCCATGTTTTCTCCTTTAGGGATGATCTTCGCTGTTGCCATGGGACTTATCTTTCTCGGCGAATCTGTTTCTCTTGGAAGGTACCCTATAAGTTCCAAAAATTTCAGATTTATAAGTTAAATTTTTGAGACTTTCCCCCCCTAAATATATGTATAGTTACAGGATAATTATAAAATGATAATAACGAATATTTTTGTGTTTCTTGTTGATGAGGCAGTGTGATTGGTGGTGGGGTGATAGCTATTGGGTTTTATGGCGTTCTATGGGGTCAGGCTCAGCAGGAAAAGATGGCTTTTGAGAAACAAGCAATTTGTAGCTGTGTGTCTTCATCATCGTCTTCTTCTTCTAATAATGCAGGGCCTCTTCTTCAGAACCAACGTGTGTGAAAGTGATATTAAGGGTTATGGTGGAAATTTGTTTTGGAAGTTTTCCCTCACAAATGCCAGGTATCTAAAAGTATTTTTGAGAGCAAAGTTGCCCCAAAAGTTTAAAATAGTAGTAATATTATCTTTTTACCGTTAAAAATATTGATAGTTAACGTCATTATTTTAACTGTCAACGTTAGTCTTTTGACAAATAGGGATAATATTGCTATAATTTTAAACTTTTGAGACAAATTTATTTCAAAAAACATTTCTGACACTGGAACTCATGAACGAAAATTTTGAGACAAATTTGCACATTAATCCAAATATTAATATGATCAGTTGTTTTTCATTACTGATGGAAGTATAGTCCGCATACGCGCAACTTTATAATTCTTTGGTTCTTTGTGAGCGTGTTCACAAATAGTCTACTTAACTGATCTGTTGATGTACGGAAATCAAAATGTCCAATAATATTTAACGGACGTCAAAGGGAATATAACCAAATCATCAATCGTGTTAGATAGGCATCAACGGCACGAGCTTATAGATAGGGTCGAAACTGCAACATTCTTTTTACATGGAAGCTCTCAATCTCATGCCACTAGAGTATAAGACCAACCATGATTAAGTTGATTTAATATGTTTTATTCAAGTTTACCAATTTGATTCAATTTAAATAGATTTAACAAGTTAAAATACTGAAAAAATTGCATCCTACTTGCTCGCTTTACGTGCGTAAGAAAAACATATAAAGGTATGACACACTATCATAATGATTAGATATCACAGTATCGAAGTAATGCCCTGTTTGGTACTAGGGAACTGGAATTAAGGAATTGGAAGTGGAAGTGGAACCAGCTTATATGCATGTTTGGTGTCCTGGAATCGACTTCCTCATGGAACCTAGTTCCATCAAAAACGATAGAACTTGATTCCATGCTCCTACCCATGGAACCGAGTTCCTACCTCAATTCTTTTCCCATTTTCTACCTCTGCCCTCAATTCTTCTGGCATTTGTGAACACTTCGACCCATCACCTTTCACACTCTTCTTCTCTGCTAGTCATCACTCTACCTCCAAGGCCGTCACCGACCGTCCACACCCACAGTTGCCATTGTCTCTGTTTTGAACTCATCTGCACACATCTCCCTCTAGCATCCACTTGCCAAGGCATGTATTTTCATTGAAATTATTCTTTTTAATTTAATTGCTGTATTGCGATGCTTTGGGGCTAGATTTTGAGCTTGCAAGCGGTGAAGTTTTTTTCTATGCGCTATCACGGTGGACGAGTTTAGGTATGGAAAGGAGGCTTCCTTTTTTTTTTTTTGGGGTTAAAGGGGCAATTTTGTTCATTCATATTTTATTTACATATATAAATTAGAAATAATACTCTTCGGTCCTAAATATAAGACCCCTTTTGTAGTGTAATTTACACTACAAAAGGGTCTTATATTTAGGTAATTACACTACAAAAGGGATCTTATATTTAGGACTGGAGGGAGTACATTACTTTCCTAAACATACCAAACACATTTTAAGTCCCACTTCCACTCTCCATTCTAATTCCACTTCTATCCAAAACTCTTCCATCATGGGACATATTAGTTTTAATAGTTATTAGTTCAAATTTAAATATAATCAATTATAATTAAAATAATAGTAATTTATGACGCTTGATTTTCCAAACATCAAATCCACCTTGTTCACTTAACTAAAGCTCGGGCAACTCGAGTTGTCTTACTCTTTCTATTCTAAATATAAAACACTTATATTAGTGTTGTATAAAGATTTTATATTTAAGACTGGAAGAGTATTTTGTTCATTTATAGTTGTCGCAGACGGAATCATGAAGAAGTGTACCAGAAAGAAAAAGCATGACTATACGTGAGAGACGGGGAGAGTTTCCAGTACCAAACCTCCGTTATGTAAATTATTGGACCAAAAAAAAAAAAAACAAAAGACGGGTCCTTGTTTTTTTGCCACATTACATGGGTCCTATGTCACGCAAAAAGCACAGCAAAAATTCTAGCCCCATTCTATTTTCTCAATTATAATTTTTACAACATCTTGTGTATATGAAATTTTAACTCATTTTTAATTAATTTTTTTTATAATTTTTTCAATTATAGGTATTACTTCCTATACTCATAATTTTTCAATTTGTACGAGAAGCTGCATTACTAGCTGATAGTGTAATTCTCACTCAACATACAACTAAATTGATGTCGTCATATGCGGATCTAAAAAGATTAAAATAAACCAAGTTACGGTTATACTTTTTTTATGCCAGCCAAATTATAGATTATACGGTTTATACCCATGCTAAGAGACAATTGTGAGTATAATAATTTTTTTGGGTTAATTTTACCACCTAGAGTAATTTCTTTGTCTTTAACATAAATCAATGTATAATTTCACTCTTAATTTATTGTTATATATATTTTATTCTTTTGTACTTCTCATAGAAAAAAGTTGAAAAATTATTAAATTCTGAAATACAGTTAAAAAATTCAAAATTTTGCTTGGTACAAATCAAACATGTTAGAAGTGACAAAAAAATAAAACGTATATAGTTGAATAAAGGATTGGTTTGTATCCAGCACTATAAAATATTTTATGGTTTATCCAATATACTGAAGTATTTTTTTCATATGCATCCAACACCTGTAGTATTTTTTTCAGGTCCGTCCTTTACCATTAAAAATACTAAAAAAAAATCTTTAGAGTACTTGATGTATATTTCTTTAAATTTAAACAATTATTTGAGGAGTTAATGCCTCTATTAAAATTGCTTTTAAAAAATACTTTAAGAGCATAATGCTTTTGACAAAGTTAATACTATTTCTAGTGCTTAATATAAGAGCTAGTTTAACTTTCAATTTGGTCCTGAATATAAGGCCATAATCCATTTTGTCTCTTATATTTAATTATTTTTTTAAAGTAGTAATTGTAGCGGTTGCATATGTTAAAAATTTTATTAAATGGTAACTTTAGCTAATACATATATTTTCTAGGAAAGACAACACTTATTTATTACAAAAAATAACTAGTTTAATAAACTTTTTTAATCTACTCAAATTAGTCAGGTAACTCTTATATTAAAGAGTGGAGGTAATACTTTAAAGATAAAATTATATTACAAAATAATCTAAGACACTTTAGGTTGTTGGATAAATAACAAAATAGGGTGCACGAAGTCCATTAAACCTTTGAATAAATTGATTGCATGGTTGAAAACGTCTGTAGGGTATGGAATTGTCCGAAAGCAATGAAGGGAGAAGGTGAAGGTGGAAAGAGCACAATAAATACACACACACACATAATAGGAAAACGAAACAGAGGAGAGGATCAATGGAGGATCTAAAAGTCACAATACTAATGGTAGCAGCTCAGGTGGTAGAAGTAGGACTGAACACTCTGGTCAAAGCAGCCACGTCCAAAGGCATGAGCGACTATGTTTTCGTTGTCTACTCAAACGCCATGGCTTTCTCTCTCCTCTTTCCATCTTCTTCTTTTATTGCAGAAACCGACCTTCTCCCTCTATCATCTGCAGAATATTTCTTCTCAGCTTGATCAGGTTATTTATCTACACATCTTTTAATTAACCGTCCGTAAACTTACCACAGGAAGAAAAAGGCTGTGTTTTGATCAGTTATTTGCCCGTCAATCTGAATTCTGATGGTTTGATATAGTGGAAATTGTGGTAGTTGTGCAGCGCAGACATTGACATATACAGGTATTGGATACAGCTCTCCAGTTCTTGCTTCAGTCATGTCTGATCTCTCCCCAGCTTTTACCTTCCTTCTTGCCATCGGTTTCAGGTATCACCCACACCATCTTTTTAACTGCAGTTTATTTCACTGGCCATGACGCTTTAAGCATAACGTCTTCATGATTTTGTGTTTGTATGAATGCAAAAAGAAGAGTTTAATTTCTGGGAGAGTGAACTTCTAATTACACTCGACAATACTTGAATCTAACTTAGAGGTACAGGCGATCAGCTAATTATATATTATTCAACTTCCCGAATGGATCAGAGTGGAACCTGGATTGAGATGTGAGGTAGATTATATTATATATTTGCAGATATGAAAGAGTGGAGGTGAGGGAAGTGAGCAGCCATGCAAAATGTATAGGGACAGTGTTGTCCGTTGCAGGAGCTTTAATGGTGACATTGTACAGAGGAGAGGCAAATAATGGAGGTTCCAAGATGGAAGACGATCGGGCAATGGTGGGGTCACAAGGTGATCAGTGGCTTCTTGGAGGCATTCTACTTGCAGCTGGCAGCTTCTGTGTTTCACTGATTCTTAATGTCAAGGTAGGGTTAGGTTTTACGTTAATCGCATGTGGGCCTACCTCTCAATTATTACTGCTTAATTACACTTTACGTTTAATCCAATCTCTACACATTTCTTCATCTTTCTCATCTATATTTGCTTTTATACATGTTTTTGCTTGCCGTGTTATTATAAACTTGTATGTTTAACCATTTATTTAAAGTTGATAAGATCTGTGTGTCTTTCATCAACTCCAAATAGTGATGTTTTGACTTTTTTTGGTTTTTTTTTTTTGGGGGGGGGGGACACTGTAGGAAACTACTCAGTTAAAGTTGCAGTGCATACGTGCCACTATTTGAAAGTTTTTGTTGGATCAATGCCATCTCTTGAAAGGGTTAAAAAATTAGCAGAATAACACCGACCATTAACATTTTTAATAGTCAGAGGTGATACTGCACCCTTTTTTGGTGTCATACTGATCCAACAAAAAGCACAAACTTCTTAGACAAAATTGCATTTTAGTCCATTTTTTCAAAAACCGATATTTTTGTGTGGGGTATATACCAAAAGGGAAAAAAAAAATGATACGCACTATTTGATGTATATATGCAGACATGGATAATGAAGAAGTATCGTGAAGTTGTGATGGTAGCAACCATATCGTGCGGCTTCGTGGCGATGTTATCCGCCATTGTTGCTGTCATTGCTGAGAGAAATAATGCTCAAGCATGGACTCTTCGCCCTGATATGGAGCTGGCTGCTATATTATATTCTGTAAGAAGCGTACAACAAACAAATTAAGTTAACCAACTCATAAAACCCGATACTATCTTCGGTTCCTGGTATAAGAGCTAGTTTAATATTCAATTTGATTTTAAATATAAAATTCCAATTCATTTTGTTTCTTATATTTATCTATTTTCCCCCTAAGATTGTCCTTGTAGTAATTGTATGTGTTAAATATTTCATCAAATGATAATTCTAACTAACACATATGATTAGTAATAGTATTTTAGGAAATACAACACTTATTTATTATAAATAATTAAGTTTACTAATTTTTTTAATCGAGTCAAATTAGTCAACTAACTAGCTTTTATATTAATGACCAAAAGTAGTATATCAGTATTTGTTATTTGTTCTAATAGATATTTGTTCACAGGGCATTATCGGGATATCGATGAGAAACATAACGCATATATGGGCATGTGGAAGGAAGGGACCTGCGTACGCCGCCATGTTTACTCCTTTAGGAATGATCTTCGCTGTCGCCACGGCCAATCTCTTTCTCGGCCAATCTCTTTCTCTTGGAAGGTAACTATGTGGGTAACAAACAGACAAAAAATATCCTTAGATTCGGGTAACCAAAAAAAAAAAATACAGAGTAAATATACATAGGTCCCAAAAAATTCCATATTTATAAGTTAAACTTGCATTGCATATCTGTAAGGTGAATCGTGTTATCGATAAACCGAATTTAATTAACAATTTATGTTCACAAGTCAAATTTACATATTTACAAGTCGAATTGTGTTCTTTATCGGTCAAATTTAAGAAAATAATAATAATAAATTTCGAGAATTGTTGGTACTTATTGTCCATATGTAGTCACAGTGTAATTATAAAACGATAATGAATAATTAATCTATTTTTGTATTTCTTGTTGATGAGGCAGTGTGATAGGTGGTGGGGTGATAACTATTGGTTTTTATGGCGTTTTATGGGGTCAGCAGGCTCAACAGGAAAAGATGGCTGCTTCTGAGACAAAAGTAATTTGTAGCTCTGTGTCTTCATCTTCTTCATCTTCTTTAAGGGTGGAAACAGGCCAGGCCAAGCCAGGCTTTACTCTTAACAGGCCAGGCCTGTTTTGTAGCCTATAGGCCTGAGCCTGGCCTGTGGCCTGTTACACGCTTATTTTTCAGCCTGAGCCTGACCTGTATAAAGACCTGCCCTGGCTTGAAACCTGTTAAAAAGCCTGTTTTTTTTTTAAAATTCAAATTACAATATTTTTTTAGAAAAAAGCTAAAATAAAAAAAGTATACATAATAATTAATTTTTTTAGTTTTGTCTTTTATTTAAATTTTAGTATCATAGGTGCTGTTTTAAATCTTAATTATAATTTATAAGGATATTATTAAAAACTAATTCGAATTATATGTTAAAATTTGGGACAAAACTATGTTTAAGTACCAAAAAAATTAAGACAAATAAATAAAAAAACTATTAATTTTACAATGAATAAAGAGAGTATCATAATTTAATTAATATAATACATAAGTTAATTAATCTGTCATTCTTGGAACAAAAATTTTCTTTCCTATTTTATTTATATTTTTAAGATTTAAAGATCATATTATTTATTGATATTTTTATTTTAAATTATATTTTTATCTTTACTTGTCAACTAAATTTCAAAATCTAAAGAAGAACTAAGCTATTAACTATATATTAAAATTAAAAAATAAATTAAAAGTACACATTAACAATACCATTAACTAATTTTTTTATATATTATAATTATAAATTTTTAACAGGCTCAGGCCGGCCTAACAGGCTTAACAGGCCTTTTAGAGAGCCTAAGCCTGGCCTATTAACTTTAACAGGCCTTCAAACAGGCCTGAGCCTGTCTCTTTTGGAAAATAGGCCAGGCCAGGCCAGGCCAAATACAAGCCAGGCTGTAGGCCCCTGACAGGCCGTCTGGCCTGTTTCCACCCCTAATCTTCTTGCAATAATGCAGAGTCGCCTCTTCTGCAGAACCAGAGCGTGTGAAAGTGAAAAAATATTAATATGATCAGTTATTGTATTTTTCATTAATGGAAGTATAGTCAGCATCATACCCCCGATAATATCTGACGGGCTCAAGGGGAATATGCGAAACTCATTATTGAGGCTAAATCAAACTAATTAATTTTTTATAAGTTCATTTTCTTTGTCTTTTTTATTTAAAAAATGGGCACTAACAACATGAGGTTATACGCAGATCGAACCTGTGGCCTCCTTTTTATAAGAGAGTTCGCAATCTCATGCCACCAGAGTATAAGACTATCAGTAATTAAGTTGATTTTCAATGGTTTATTCGAATTTACCAGTTTAATTCAATTTAAATAGATTTAATAAGTTAAAATACTAAAAAAATTGCATCCTACATGCTCACTTTATGTGCCCAATATAAATTTGAGTAGAACAAATTATAATTAAAATAATATAATTTAATAAATTTTTTAATTGAAACCCTCTTTTTTGACACTCCATTCTCCAAAAATTTATTGTTTGGGTTAGCCGCCTTCCTCAGTTTAAAGTCACTCTGTCTCAAACGCCACGTTGATCAGCCGAAGCAATTTTTCTTGACTTTGATTTGATACCTCGTGGTGCTGCGTTGCGGCGATGATTTTACTCCTCTACCCTTTATCCTTCTTTTTTTTTTTTTTTTTTAATGCCAACCTCTGCGTTTTATCCCTCGCTTCGCATGGTTAGTCACTGTTAGGATCGTCGCCTCACTACCCGGAAAAAAAAAAAACGGTAGAATAACTTTTTAATAGTACCTGAGATCTTAATTATAAGATCTAGTTAATTAATTTAAAAAGATTAAAAAAATTAAATTAATTATTTGTAATAAATAGGTATTGTCTTTCCTAAAATATCCTTACTAATAAACTCTATTGGCTAGGATTACGATTATTAGAAAAAATACCTTGAAAAAAATACATAAATATAAAAAACAAAGTGGATTGAAGTTTTATATTCAGAACCAAAATAAAAATCAAATAAGATTTTATATTAAGGACTGGAAGTAGTATGTATTCTATAATATTTTTAAATTTTAATGCTGTTTTATAAATTATAATTACCTATAGTTTATATTATAGTCATTAAAAAAGGTACAGTAACTTTTTAATGTGTTTTTATGATATTTTTCATTTTTAATATTATTTTTTTTATGGATCTTATATTTACATACAGTTATATTTGTATTTGATTAAATATACCTTTTTTAGTGTTTATAATTTTTTTAATAATACGTTAATTCTTTTTGTTTTTATAATAACTATTTTTTAATCATTTTACGTATAAATCTACTTTTCAATATATCATTTAAACAAGTTTTAATAGGTCAAACTCATATTTTTACATAGTTTATTTAAATAATATCGTGCTCGAATCCTTGTCATCACGTAAAAAGGAAAAAAAGAGAAGCTGCAATCAAAATTTTAAAAGGTTAATTTTAAAAATCTAAAAAAAAAAGTGGTCTACAAAAATGAGATAGAGTTCCGGAGTCAATTATGTGTGGGAAAGGTGTTAGGCATCTCACAACACCGATTTAAGAGAACGGTTACTCTAAATTAACTACTCAAAATTAATATGACATTTTTATTATGTTTTAATTACCCTAAAAAAATAAAGATAAAAACAAAAACAAGTTTTTATTTACAAAAAAATAAATTATTTATAAAACCGGACTTAATTTAGGATAAAAACCTAAGGCTTACGTATCCTTTAGAGGAATCAAAACTCATGTAATTCGCGGGTAAAAATACATGTTACTTGGTTGGTGTTTTTTAAAAAAAATCTATTCAGTTTAAAAAAGTGTTTTTTGATGGGTTGGTATTTTTTAATATATAAAAGCAAATTTTGTATTTTTATTTAGAAAATATTTTTTGAAAGAAATTTTGGATAATTCTTTCAACGGAAGTTCTGATAACTTCACACTAGAGAATAATCATTCAAGTTTATAGGGTTCTAAAAGCTTTACACGGCTTTGAAAAACATTTTAAGATTATATATATACATACTTAAAAAAGACTTTTATTTTATTATTTATTTATAAACATGAGCCCAAAATTATTATTTTTCTTTTATTTCAAATAGAAAATTTGTAAAATCACATTATTTTATTATTTATTTATAAATATGGTTTACTAATGAATTTAGATAGCAGCGGAGATTCTAAAAACCTCAGACAGTACAGATATAAAGAAGAAGCACTTTTGAAAATAGAGAAAAAAATACCCAAAAATATTTTATTAAAATTCAAGTTAAACATCGTAGATAAGAATTGAAGTCTATACTTGATGTTCCCCTTATCAATTAACTTGCTTCCTTTTTTATCGAAAAATTCTGAGTGTTTTTTTTCCAACATTTACTCTCTTATTTATAGACTCCAACTAAGGTTTTGTAAATTTTTTTTAATTTTTTTAAAATTTCTCTCCATTATAACTCATAATATAGCTTTATATTTAAACATCAAATTATTATCAAATTATGAATATTTCTTTTTGAATTTTTTATAATTATGACCCCAAAAGATGTTTCTAAAAAAATTTTGATTTTGACTTTTGAATTTTTTTATTTTCTTCTTTTTAAAGACTCCAGCCTTTATTTCCTAATTTTGAGGTTAATTGGTTTTAATTCTTATCTTTTATTTTATTGTTATTTATTATAAGAGGGATATTCTTATCTAATTTTTTTAATTTGACATATAGTGAATTTTTCACACTTAGCTTCCAAACAAAAATAAAGAAGATATTAATATTTTATTATTCTTTTATTTTATTTTTGTTTATTTAATTTAATTTAATATTTATTGTGAGTGCGGATAAAATTGGTTATTCACAAACATAAATCATGTTGTATTCTCTTTTATTTTATTTTTTTGCCAAACATGTTGTATTCTCAAATTTACAAAAATCAATTGCCATAAAAGTCACTTTCACCGCGCTCAATAAAAAGAGAAAATGACAATCAAATACTAATAAGGGCATCCAAATAAATAAAATAATAAAGAAGGCACCAAGTACTAATATGGAATTTTGATTTTGAATTTTACAAAACAAACAGTGGGATTTACAGCTTTTATAGTGAGAGTTACTACTTCGTCAATGGGTTTTGCAACTTGTTTTGAAGGGTTTGGCAAGTTTTTTGTAAAAAAATATAATTCCACGCCGAATTTTACAAACACATAGTAAGATTTACAACTTTTATAATGAGATTTATTATTTGGTCAATGGATTTTGCACCCTGTTTTGGGAGATTGGGTAACTTTTATGTTAAAAACAATATAATTTCACGCTGAATTTTACAAAATACATAGTGGGATTTACAATTTTTATAGCCAGAGTCACTACTTTATTAATGGATTTTGTAACATATTTTGAGATTAAAAATCAAAATTTTAAATTAGTACTTGATACCTTATTTATGATTTTATTTATTTAGATGTCTTATTTGTCATTTTAAAATTTAGAAAGGATTTTATTATCATTTTTCCCAATAAAAAAGCCTATCTGATTCCCTTGCTTTATTCATTTATTTGTTGCTGAGAGAATCGTGACGAAGCGTACCTGAAAGAAAAGGCAAGACGATGTCAGAGCATTAAAAAGTAGGGCTACATTCGCCACAGCACCCTGAACTATTTATCCAGGTATGTTTAGTGGCCTAAAGTAATTTTGAGTGCATCCAGTATCCTAAACTAATTAAAAGGTGCGTTCATATTTCAGGCTAACAGAAATGTTATGTTTAACTGTTACTTTTCTGACTTAACTTAAAGTTGACCCCATATATTCTAAATGGTAGACATATGGACATTTGATATGTATTATTCTTACTCAAAATTGAATTTATTTCCTTCCTCTTCTTCTAAATAAATTGACTTTTGAGTAAGAGTAATACACATTAGGTGCCTATGTGTCTACCATGTAGAATATCTGGGGTCAATTTTAAGTTGAGTTAGAAAAGTAACAGTTAAACATAACATTTCTGTTAGTCTAGGATATAAACGCACCATTTTAATTAGTCTAGGACATTAGATGTACCCAAAATTACTTTAAGTCACTGGACACACCTGGATAAATAGTTCACGGTACTAGTCGTACCTTAACTCTTAAAGAGTATATCGAATAAATGACTGCATCGTTGAAAACGGCCAAAGTGGATGGATGGAGTAGTACGGAAACAACAAAGAGGACAGTGTGAAAGTAGAAAGAAAGAGCACAATACATAGGAAAGCGAAGCAGAGGAAGGGAGCGAGAAAAACAGAGGAGAGGATCAATGGAGGATCTGAAAGTAACAATATTAATGGTGGCAGTTCAGGTGCTTGACGTAGGACTGAACACTCTGATCAAAGCAGCCACCGCCGAAGGGATGAGCGACTATGTTTTCGTTGTCTATTCAAAAGCCATGGCTTTCTCTCTTCTTCTTCCATCTTCCTTCTTTTATTACAGAAACCGACCTTCTCCCCCCATCACCTTCTCAATCATCTGCAGAATATTTCTTCTCAGTTGGCTTATGTATATACATTATCCTTTATGAAGAAAAAGGCTCTGTTTTGATTACTTATTTGTATATCAATCTTAATTCTGATGCTGTGTGTGAAATTATTGTAGAGAAACTTGATGGATTAACAGTGGAATTTGTGGTAGTTGTGCAGCGCAGACAATGGTATATGTCGGTATTGGATATAGCTCTCCTGTTCTTTCTTCAGTGATGGCTGATCTCTCCCCAGCTTTTACCTTCCTTCTTGCCATCCTTTTCAGGTATCATACCCCGCATCCTTTTGGCCGCAGTTTCTTTCACTGGCCACGACCATTATTTAAGCATAAGTTCTTAAGTTTATGTTTGTATGGACGCAAAGAATCCAAAAGTTGGGGATACATATCAGATACTTTTATTATTGTGCAGTGGATGGCGTGAAATCTGGATTGAGATGTTTGGTAGATTATGTTATTTGCAGATATGAAAAAGTGGAAGTGAGGCAAGTGAGCAGCCATGCGAAGTGTATAGGGACAGTGTTGTCTATTACAGGAGCGTTAATGGTGACCCTGCACAGAGGAGAGGCAAATAGTGGAGATTCCAAGTTGGAAGACGATTAGGCAATCGTCTTGTCACAGGATGAGTGGCTTCTTGGAGGCGTTCTCCTTACACTCGGCAGCTTCTGTCTTTCAGTCGTGTTTAACGTCAAGGTAGGGTCAAGTCTTTGGTTCTTCATTTTTTGTTTGCTAGCTGCAATTTTCTTTCCCAATCTCATCATGTGGGGCTGCTTTCATTATTACCCTTCCATAATTATTACTTGTAATTACTCTTCTGGTCCTATTTATAAGATTTTTACTCCTATTTACAAGACAGTGAGAGAAATTTTTTGCATGGATGTACAATTTTACTCATAATTTATTATTGTGTTAACTTTGTTTATATGAGGTATAATGTATATTAAATAAGGATAAAGTTGAAAAGTCATTAAATTTTAAATGAGAGTTAATAAAATTTAAGATTTTTTTTAGTCTGTGTGAAACATGCTAAAAGTGTCTTGTAAATAGAACCAAAGAAGTAGTAATTACGTTTTACTAGGTGCATCTACCATTTTGAAAAAAATCCGTGCCTTTCATCAAACTCTGATTTGATTGAAAATTAAAACGCACTTAGCTTGATACATATACATATACATATACATATATATATGCAGACGTGGATAATGAAGGAGTACCCTGAGGTTATGATGATAGCAACCATATCATATGCGGCTTCGTGGCGATGTTATCCGCCATGGTTTCTCTTATTGCTGAGAGAAAGAATGCTCAGGCATGGACTCTTCGACCTGATATGGAGTTGGCTGCCATATTATACTCTGTAAGCATGCCACAACCGAGCACTACATACACATTTTTTTCAGAGTCTTGACGTAAACTTGTAAAATCTGATGTGATTGTTTATTACTTTCTATTACCATAAAAGCTACTTAATTAATTAATTTGAATATATTAAAGGAATTAGATATAAATTAACTAATTATAACAAGGATTAAGTTTAAATTTGTATGGGAAGTTTTAACTTCATTCATGAGCACAAGGTACTTGAAAAATTTTTCTTTTTAGTTTGGTGTCACTTTAAAAGTTTAAATTCGTAGTAATATTACTTCCGACTGTTAAAAAACTAACATTGATAGTTAAAATTTAACAGTAAGAGATAACATTTTTCCAATATAATATTTGGGGAAAACCTTTAACCCAAAAACAACTTCCTAGACAACACTGCTCCAGAGCAAAAATTTCTGAGGCAATTTGCAGCTTAATCCTTACAATATATACTACTTGTTATTCTTAATATAATAAATTATTTGATTTTTATTTTAATTTTAAATATAATATCCTAATTTATTTTGTCTCTTATATTTTTTTTTCCAAGACTGTTCTTGTAATAATGATAGTTTTAGTCAATACACTTGATCAGTAAAGATATTTTAAAAAAGATAACATTTATTTGTTACAAATTACTAACACTATGTTTGGCTCGATAAAAAAGAGGGAATGGGAGATATTTTAATGAAGGAAAGGAGAAGGGAGAAAAGAGGAGGGTAGCTATAAAGAGGAGGGTAGAGAAAGGGAAGAGAGGGAAGGGATTTTAAAGATCTCTTGTTTGGATTGATTGGAAAAGAGGGAAGGAGAAGAATTTTGATGATACCTTATTTTGTTCTAATAAGAAATTGACTTTTAACCAATGAAGAAGGCACCTTCAAAGATGAAAGGAGATTGGGGCAGGACCGAATGGTGCGTTACAATTACAATTTTATTGCCTCAATCTCATAGTATGGAGTAGAAGATAGGGTGTTAGTTGTTTTATGGTTTCCAATGGGAATTGGCTAAACCTTCTAAAATAACGAAGTCTATAAAATTTAAATAAATTTTCTCACTTTTTATTTTATTAAGATATATATATAATGTAATTCACATATATATAGAATATCAAGATAAAAAGCTGCGAGTGATAGGTTTCAATTAGAGCAGAGGTATTGAAAGTAAAAGAAAATATGGCATAAAAGAATAAAATTAGAAGAAAAGGTCCAATAACATTCACCAACTTTGAAGACAGCTATCTCGAGGGCTTCTTGGTAGATATTTAGGGAAACTCTTTTGCATAGAAAATGCTTATGACTGATTAAGGATTAACAAATTGAAAAAGTATATGAGAAATTAAAGTATTTTAATTAGGTTAATTTTGAAACTTTAAATTTTATTTCTCACCTCCCCTCAAAAAAGTCTTACTTTAGAGGGGAGGCTTTAAAAAATATCCCAATAAAATAAGGGGAGGGAAGTAACTGCCCTTCCTTCCTTAAAAAATGTACCAGCCAAACGAAAGGTGGGAAGCAACTTCCCTCCCCTCCCCTTCAAAACTCCTGTATTGAGTATAGTTTAATTTAACCAATTTTCTTAATCTACTGAAATTAGTTAATTAGCTCTTATGTTAAAACGAATGTAGTAATGACATGGTGTCTCTAAAATACTTTTGTGTAACATTATTAGATTATATATCGATTTATAGGTTTGGTAAATCAGGTTAAAAAAATAACAAATATAAGAGACTAAGTGAATTGAAATTTTATAGTTGGGATAAAATCTAACTCTCAAACTCTTCTATCAAAATCCCAATTAGCATATGTTTTTGATGTGATGAAGGAGTATCGCATATATTACTGATCAATTAGTGATATGAAATATATGTGTACATATATAGGGGATTATCATGGTATCAATGAGAAGCTTAACAATTATATGGGCGTGCGGAAAGAAGGGACCTGTGTACGTGGCCATGTTTACTCCTTTAGGAATGGTCATCGCACTTGCCATGGGACTTGTATTTCTCGGCGAATCTTTCTCTCTTGGCAGGTACGTGTGAAGAGTTTTAGGTATGAAAATTATATAATTATATATGTGTGTGCACGCGCGCACATGCTTTAAAAAAATTATGTTTATAAATTGAATTGCGTCATTCAAAAGTGAAATTGAACGATTTATGTTCATTAGCCAAACTTGAATATATTTACGAATCGAATTGCATTGACAAATCAAATTGGTAAAAAAGTTGAATTTTTTTAAGACCTGTTAGTGCTGCGAATAATAACAACAAGCATTATTTCACCAGCGGATAATTTTTCATGATTTACAGTGTAATTATAAAATGATGATGAATAACTGATCTATTTTTGCATTTAATTTCCTGTTGATGACGCAGCGTGATAGGGGGTGGAGTGATAACTATTGGGTTTTATGGCGTTTTATGGGGTCAGGCTCAACAGGAAAAGATGGCTTTCCAGACAACAGTAATCTGTAGCTCTGTGTCTTCTTCTTCTTCTAATGCAGTGCCTCTTCTACAGAACCAGTGCGTGTTGAAAGTGAAACATCAATATGATCTGTTGTTATATTTTTTTTTGAGTAGGATGTTATCGCTAACTTAGGGTATCCCAGCGTATCGGCCAGACTAATCCCAGGGTGCCTCGCCAGGAATCGAGCCCATGACCCGGTAGGAGAACGCGCCTTGTGCCCCCGTTTGCGACCAGGAATCTGTTGTTATATTTTTCATCATTAATGGAAGTACAGTTCTTTTTTTTTTTTTTGTGTACAGCTCAAGTTATAATTAGTCTTTTGTCTGTGACATCTCTTTTACAAAGAATTCTCATGTGATTAGGCTATAAGATTAAGATCATTGGCAATTAATTTAATTTTCTAAGTTTTATTCAAAATTACCAATTCAATGATTTAACAAGTTTTAATATTAAAAAATGCATCCTACTTGCTGACTTTATATGCGTAAGAAAAACATAATGATTAAAATATCACAGTTTTCTGCCAGACAAATTTTGTTAGAAAACATGCCAACACGGTAGGAAAACCTCCTTCTCACGTTTTTTCTTATGCAATTAAATAACTCAAAGAAACACTCACGATCTCTTCATAATATTTTAAAGAATTTATAATTTACTCTCTCTCTCTCTCTCTATTTAATTAGAATTAAATAAAATGAAGATATTTCAAATTCAAAGGATCCAGTTATCCAGAGATTCTCATCCTCACATGATCACACCTAATTCTTGAATATTAATGTTAATGTAATACTCTTCCGGTTCTTCACATAGGATCTAATTATTGAGTTGGTTTTAGTCATAAATATAAGACTTATTTATCATATTTATCAATTTTTTCTAAATTATCCTTATAGATATTTCCTCAACCATAATCAAGTAGAAGAGGAAGATGGGGTATTAAGAAAGATGATTATAGTGTTTTAAGAAAAACATGTCACATTTCTTACAATTAACTAACTTATCTAACTTTTCTAATCTAATCAAACTAATCAAATAGATCTTGTATATATATGTATATCTATTTATTTAAGTTCACGTGAGGGGTAATCAAACTGCAATACGAACACGACCGTTATAGAGCGCAGCGGTCGGCGTCTGAATCTGGACGATAAGGGTAGGCAAGGAGATAGGGATGATGGATAGGAAGTTGACTTGCAAGTTTCACAAGCCTTTGGAATGAACCACATCGCGGAATTGAGTTTTGGTTCCATTTCGACTCGGAGTTAACGAGAATGGGGATGGTCGTTCTGCCATTTCTGGGAATGGTGATGGCGGAGTGTGCGCAGGTTGGCTTAATCATTGTCAGCAAAATAGTCATGTCTCACGGTATGAGCAGCCTTGTTTTCGTCTTCTTCTCCAACTCCCTCGCTGCCCTCCTTCTGCTTCCTTCTTCCTTGCTCCTCCACAGGTACCTTTTCTTTCTTCTCACACCCATCATGTTTGTTATATTGGATATTGCAGAATTAAACCTCACTATTTCAAGACTTCCTTCTTTGGATTCTTATTTTCAGCAGATCTGAGAGTCCCCCAATCACAATTTCTACTCTCTGTGGTTTTTTCTCACTTGGGTTGCTCGGGTAATTTGATTTCAGCTTTGTTCCATAGGAATATCGAACTTCAAATGTGGTAAATTTTGGTCGCAATTTTGGTTTCTAATTTCCGAGGCATGTCATTTTGTGGGTTCTGAAACCAGTATTTCTTTTTGGCCCCAGCTATTTGGCATAGGTATTTGGGTATGCTGGGATTTACTACAGCTCTGCTACACTCAGCTCGGCTTTGCTCAACCTTGTCCGTGGATTTACCTTCATTCTTGCTGTTGCTTTTCGGTTAGTCTTCTCCTTCATGCTTGTGAAAATTCTGTTTTTATATTTTTTATGCTGTTTTTTTTTTTATTGTTATTCCCAACTGAGACATACTGCCACAACCCGAGACATGAGAAAATAGGACCATATGCATCATATGGGGGATTTTTAAATTCACTGTGATCTTTTGTTGTGCTGGTGAACTAGCAAGGTCATGGCGGTTGAAAATAGCAAGATATGGATTTTGATGATTTCTAAAATGGTTGTGGTTGTCTTTTGATCAAGGCATGCCAATTCACTATTGTCCACTGGTTTATCATCTAAATAATACAGCATCATTTTCTATATTTTTCTCATAGGATAAATGATTCTCTTACGTTAATCAGTTATGATATATGGTTTTACACTCCTGCCACTTTCACTGGGGTAATTTGTTACTCTTATATGTTGACACTCACAACTTGCATATACTGCAAGTTCTTAAGTTTATGTTTGTATGAAAGCAAAGAAACTTGGTTCCAACCCTAAACTTCTGGATATATACCAGATAATTTTATTATTGTCCAGTGAATGGGGTAAAAGCTGGATTGAGATGTTTGGTAGATTGTGTTTTTGCAGATATGAAAAAGTGGAAGTGAGGCGAGTGAGCAGCCTTGCGAAGTGTACAGGGACAGTGTTGTCCATTACTGGAGCGTTAATGGTGACCCTGCACAGAGGAGAGGCAAATAGTGGAGATTCCAAGTTGGAAGACGATAAGGCAATCGTCTTGTCACAGGATGAGTGGCTTCTAGGAGGCGTTCTCCTTGCACTCGGCAGCTTCTGTCTTTCAGTCGTTTTTAACGTCAAGGCAGACTTAAGCCTTTGGTTCTTCATGTGCATTTTTTTTTTTTAAAACAAAAAGGTCTTAGTTCGCTGGCTGCAATTCTCTATCCCAATCTCATCATGTGGGGCTGCTTTGCTAGGTGCATCCACCACTACGAAAAAATTTGGGCCTTTCATCAAACTCTGATTTGATTGAAAATTAGAACGCACTTAGCTTGATACATATACATATGCAGACATGGATAATGAAGGAGTACCCTGAGGTTATGATGATAGCAACCATATCATGCGGCTTCGTGGCGGTGTTATCCGCCATGGTTTCTCTTTTTGCTGAGAGTAACAATGCTCAAGCACGGACTCTTCGCCCTGATATGGAGTTGGCTGCTATATTATACTCTGTAAGCATGCCACAACCAAACACCCACATACATATTTTTTTAGAGTCTAGAGATAGACTTGTAAAATCCGATGTGATTGTTTATTACTTTATATTACCATAAAAACTACTTAATTAATTTGAATATATTAAAAGAGTTAGATATAAATTAGTTCATTATAACAAGGATTAAAGTACAAATTTATATAGAAAGTTTTTATTCAGGAACGTTAGGTACTTGGAAAATTTTTCTTTTGGGTTCCATATCTCCCTGCAAATTTAAAATCATAGTAATGTTAGCCCTAACTGTTGAAAAACTAACACTGATAGTTAAGATTTTTACAGAGATAGTATATATGTTTGATTAATCAAATCAAATATCCTCAAATAATAATTATATACACGTTTTTAATTTACAGTTAATAACGAAAATTAATATATCTAAATGAGTGACGTCCTCTAAATGGCAGCATGCATGATGCATTTACGTACGTACTTTAATTTTACAGTGAAAAGCATTTGATAGATCGCAAATGCTAATTCTATATGTGCCCTACTCATGGACCGGTATCATCTAAAAAATTGATTTTGCCAGAAATATTAATCATGATAGAAAAGACTTGAATTAATAATTCAAAATGTCTATCATGATTATAAGAGCTTTACTAAACAAATTGTATAAAAACTATAATTAATAATATTTCGTAATAATTGGGTCTTGGGCTTTACAAAGTTCAGGACGTTACATTTAACTCTAAGCCTATAACATAATATTTCCTAAGTAAATTTTTTTCAAACCAACAGTAATCAACTATTTTTGAAAGTCATTGTGGATCCACAACTCACAGATACAAGCAAACCTCTGGTCTTCTATCAGAATGCAATCTATCAACAAATGTAACTAAGACAATTAGTCTTAGATAAATCAAAGTATGCAAAAACAGCTATATATGACAGTATACAAATACTTATCACATGACAAAAAACAAGCTATACAAGGTAAACTTGATACCTAAACCTCTGACTCCTTTTCCTAATGGACTACCACCTGAACTGTTAATTAAAACTGTTAAACCACGAGTGAGACAAAAACCTCAATAGCTAGCTTTCTAACTCATCATACATATTAACATGTGCTCGTAGAGTATTAAGTGGGACAATTATTAATTTCAAGAATTATAGATATATCAGTAGAAATATAAAACACGTATATCAAGATAATCTTAATTATCCAAACCCTTATTATGGGGGTTAAAACACAAGCCACATAAGTCTATCCCTAACTATGGGGATCAATCAGACATATAAGTTTATCCTTCATTATATGAGATGAATAAGAAATCACCTAAGTCTATCTCTCACTATAGGGGATCAATTAGACATGTAGGCCTATCTCTCATAATGGGGGGCGAATAAAATGCCACAAAGGCATAGCCCTTACTATGGGGGACGAAGGAAGCCAACCAATGTGCATTAATGGCAGTCTTACCATGTGATAAAACAGGACTCAATTTAAAATTCAAATAACAATCAATCATTCACAATATAACGAGAAATATTTTAATATTTTTTCAATATAATCTATAAAATATAAATCATATATATATTTTCAAATGGCTTAGTCACAATTCTAAAAATCCCACAAGACAATTTTCATAGCTCATAAGATATAACAAATCGAGTTCCAAATAGCACATCATTATTCCGGAATAGCAAAATACTCACAAACAATATATTAGCACATATAACAAGTGGAAAGTGATTGCTTTTAACCAAAGTTATAAAAAGGATTATTATAATGTCAACCCCGTGTTCAAACAAATAATCTAATAATTAATTTACACAATTAATATAATCACAAATTAATATCAACTAATTAATTAAGCTTATATATGTTATTTAAATTTCTAATTTTATCCTAAATTTTCACAACTCTCATAACTCAAAATTAAGTATTTTATAACTAGTTTATAATTTTCTAACAAGTCAAATTATTTATTAACATCCTCCAAATTATTTACTTTAATAAAAGAATCCTCCAAAATTTGCAAATATGAAATTATTAGGTTATAAATTTTAAAATCCCAAGTTAAATCTTAAAACCAAACCACCAAAAATTTAATAGTACCTCAAATATTTATAAATAATAATATAATCAAAATTTTAATGGTATAACTATCAATTTTCCCCCACAAATAATAAACTTTTTAGCTAAAGTAATTATTTTAAAACTTCCAGTCACCCAATAAATAAAATTAAACTAATTAAAATCTCAATAATATGTCAAACAATCCAAATAAATTATTTAACTTGATTTTGATTGGTAAAAATAGGATATATACTATATATAACAGATTTTTCAACTAAACAAGTTAATTTAGATATTAAAAACCAACAAATAGATAAATCTAAACTGATTAAAATTAACTACTCATTTACTTCTAAACTCTTATGGTTATCAAAACTCAATATTTATACCATATATAAGTCTTAAAATTTTCTCTAATCAATATAGTAATACTGTTATTAAAAAGCTTAAAATATATAAAAAATATTTATGAAGAAATTTTAATGAAAAGAAGTAATTTTATGTACCTAAATTATCTTTAACGCTTGTCCTCTGCTTCACAATGACAGCCGATCTGCTTCTCTCTCGCCCTCTCCCCCTCTTTCTCTCTTGCGCTTGAGGAAGGAAAAATGACTGTGGGAGTATGTTTAGCAGCTCTCACACATTTATTAGGGGGAGTTCCCCTAATAAATTCCTTCCTCACTTTCCATTTGGAAAGTTATTTTCTTTTTTATTTTAACAAATAAAATATTATCATTTTATTTATTTATATAAATTTTAAAGTAAAATTTAGGATATTACATGCAGCGGAGGCAGAACCCTGTCCTGAAGTAACAGACGAAGCTGAAAGTAGAAAGAGTCAGAGGAGAGCGAAGCAGAGGAAGGAGCAAGAAAAAACAGAGCAGAAGATCAATAGATGATATGAAAGTAACAATATTAATGTTAGTAGCTCAGGTGCTTGAAGTAGGCATGAACACTCTGATCAAAGCAGCCACCGCCAAAGGCATGAGCGACTATGTCTTCATGGTCTACTCAAACGCCATGGCTTTCTCTCTCCTTCTTCCATTTTCCTTCCTCTATTATAGAGACCGACCTTCTCCCTCTATCACCATCTCAATGTTCTGCAGAATATTTCTTCATAGCTTGCTCATGTATATATATTATCCTTTATGAAGAAATTAAAAAGCTCTGTTTTGATTACTTATTTGCATATCATCAATCTGAATTCTGATGATGTGTGTGAAATTGTGGAGAAATTTGATGGACTTATGGTGGAATTTGTGGTAGCTGTGCAGCGCGGACATTGTTATATACAGGTATTGGATATAGCTCTCCAGTTCTCGCTTCAGTCATGTCTGATCTCTCCCCAGCTTTTACCTTCCTTCTTGCCATCATTTTAAGGTACGTCACCCACCATCTTTTGAACTTCAGCTTCTTTAGTTTATGTTTGTAAGAATGCAAAGAACGTTCTTGGGAAAATAAACCCCTAATTAGACCCGACAATTCTGATCCAGCAGTGCTGGAGATGGGATAATGAAAAAGTGAAACCAGATGTTAGGCATATTTGCAGATATGAAAAAGTGGAGGTGGGGAAAGTGAGCAGCCATGCAAGGTGTACAGGGACAGTGTTGTCCATTACAGGAGCATTAATAGTGACACTGTACAGAGGAGAGGCAAATGGTGGAGATTCCAAGTTAGAAGATGGGTGGCTTCTCGGAGGCATTTTACTTGCACTTGGCCACCTCTGTGTTTCAGTCATTTTTAACGTCAAGGTAGCTACCCTTGGCTTTCCCATTATTTTTGTTTCCGCGTCTCTTTCCCAGTCTCATCATGTGGGGCTGCGTTCATAACCACTCAATAATTATTGCTTAATTACACTTGACCTTTAATGTAATTTCATAACCACCTCGGTCGCTTCTATATATTTGTGTTTTGGGTACAATCTTAACAACCACTACATTTTTTTCAAGGACCACTGGACCCCATAAAATTTATTTGAGGGCATGAAGTTAGAAGGGAGCAATTTTCTCACTTGGTTGACTGAGTTAAACGTCCGTTTATTTATTTTGTGTGGGTTCCACAATATTTCCGCGCCTAAGGTTGCTCCATCCTCCATCAATGACGCGACCAACCTCCTCAACTGCCATTAATTTCAATGAGGCCAGGCTCCAGGCATCGTCCTCCTCAGCGCAACTTCTCCAAACTTCTGTTTCTCCTCTTCCTTACAAAGATCTCTTCCTCATGGTCTGGCCTGAATCTATGAGAGAGAGAGAGAAGATGGGAGGCAGGAAGGCCGGTCAAGGTGACAAAGAGAAACTGAAAAAAACGTTTGAGAGACAGATGATAGGGAAGGTTGTTCAAGGGAAGGAATGGGAAGTTGTTAAACTTAGTTGTTCTCCAGATAAATTTTATGGTCTTCAAGGTAAACTTAGTTGTTAAAGTTGCAATTTAACCTTTGTATTTTTTTAATCATGTACTCTGTGTTTTGATTGGGAGGAGGAAAAAAAATAAAAAATTATACTCTTCCGATATTTAATATAAGACTTAATTAATTAATTTGAGCAGATTAAAAATGTTAATTGAATTAGTCAACATATCATTTTTTTAAAAAATAATTTAAGCATTTTCCCTTAATTCTCTCCCCCCTCTCTCTTATTTGATTATTGTTGGAGAATATTAATAGGGTTGATTTGGAAAAAAAATTGGTAAACATATAAAATAGGTTTTACATATAGAATCAATATCAATTCTCTAATTAAGTCTTACATTAAACACTGGAGGATAAGCATTAAGAAATTACCCAGACATATATGGTCTGCAATTACGCTTGAAGCTGCAGCGCATACTTGTATTCATTCAAGTATAAATTAAATTTCTCTTTGGAATAATTTTTTTTGCGTTAATGTTCATCTAACATTTCAAAATATATTTTTAATATATTCTAAGTGAGTGTTAAAGAACAATTAAATCGTTAGTTCTTTTTTTGCCAACGTAAGTTATTATTGTATCGATAGCAGTCGTGGTAGGTACATCCGAGTATGCAAGAATTTTTCATATACAAGGACTAGTTAATGAGATAGGACTCATAAAATACTTTAAATATTTCAGAATGTCAGATAAATTATAAAATAGTTTAGAGTGTTAGTTGCAACTGAAAAAAAATACTTAAAAGTGTTAGATAAACCTTAATTCTGATTTTTTTTAGAGGACCGATAATTTTTTTGTGCGGAATAAACGAAAAATGATACACATACTTAGCTCGATTTTATATGTATATATGCAGACATGGATAATGAAGGAGTATCGCGAAGTTGTGATGGTGGCAACCATATCATGCGGCTTCGTGGCGATGTTATCCGCCATTGTTGCTGTCATTGCTGACAGAAATAATGCTCAAGCATGGACTCTTCGCCCTGATATGGAGCTGGCTGCTATATTATACTCTGTAAGAAGCACACAACAAACAAATTAAGTTAATCAACTCATAAAACCTGATACTATCTCCGATCCTTGATATAAGAGTTAGTTTAATATTTAATTTGATTTTAAATATAAGACCTTAATTCACTTTGTTTTTTATATTTATCCATTTTGTCCTAAAATTGTCATTGTAGTAATTGTACATGTTAAATATTCTATTAAATGGTAATTCTAACTAACACATATGATTAGCAATGATATTTTATGGAATACAACAACTATTTATTATAAATAACTAAATTTACTAATTTTCTTAATCGAATCAAATTAATCAACTAGTTCTTGTATTAAGGAGTGAAAATAATATACCAGTATTTGTTATTTGTTCTAATACACATTTATTCATAGGGCATTATTGGGCTATGGATGAGAAAAATAACGCGCTTCTGGGCATGCGGAAGGAAGGGACCTGTGCACGCCGCCATGTTTACTCCTTTAGGAATGATCTTCGCTGTTGCCATGGGAATTGTCTTTCTCGGCCAGTCTCTTTCTCTTGGAAGGTAACTATGTGGGTAACAAACAGACAAAAAATTATCCTTAGATCCGGGTAACAAAAAAAAAAAAAGTAAATATACCTAGGTCCCAAAAAAATTCCATACGTATAAATTAAACTTGCATTGCATATCCGTAAGCTGAATCGCGTTATTGATAAACCAAATTTAATTAACAATTTATGTTCACAAGTCAAGTTTACATATTTACAAGTGGAATTGTGTTCTTCATCGGTCAATTTTAAAAAATAGTAATAATAGATTTCGAGACTTGTTGGTACTTATTGTCGATATGTAGTCACAGTGTATTATAAAATGATAATGAATAATTCGTCTATTTCTGTTTTTCTTCTTGATGAGGCAGTGTGATTGGTGGTGGGCTGATAACTATTGGGTTTTGTGGCGTTTTATGGGGTCAGGCTCAACAGGAAAAGATGGCTTCTGAGACAAAAGTAATTTGTAGCTGTGTGTCTTCATCTTCTTCCTCTTGTTGTAATAATGCAGAGCCTCTTCTGCAGAACCAGAGCGTGTGAAAGTGAAAAAAATATTAATATGATCAGTTATCATATTTTTCATTAATGGAAGTATAGTCAGCATCATACCCCCAATAATATCTAACGGACTCAACGGGAATATGTGAAACTCAACATTGAGGCCTAAATTGAACTAGTTTTATAAGTTGATTTTCTTCTCTTTTTTTATTTATTAAAAGAATAGGCACTAAAGGCATAAGGTTATACGTAGCATCAAACCTGCGATCTCTTTTTACAAAAGAGTTCTCAATCTTATGTCATTAGAGTGTAAGACTGTTAGCGATTAAAGTGATTTTGTATGTTTTATTCACATTTACCAATTTAATTCAATTTAAATAGATTTAACAAGTTAAAATACTAAAAAAAATTTGCATCCTACTTGCTCATTTATATGCGTAATAAAGTTTGAGGAGCACAAATTATAATTAAAATAATAAAATTTTTAATTCAAACTCTTTTTTAAACCCCATTCTCCAAACGTCATATTCATCTTGTTCACTTAGGGGGTGTTTAGTTTCCTTAAAAGTACTTTCACGCAAGTTAAAACAAAACTCTTCTCATATATTTATTTTGTATATTATAAAATTATTTTTAAAACTATAATTTAGTTGTCATCCAAATACTCCCTTGACTAAGTAGAAAACGCGCCTTAATTAAAATGACTGTTTGAGTGAAAAGCATGGTAGACCTTTATATTGACATTTATTGTTTGGGTTAGCCGCCCTCAGTTTAAAGTTATGGTCTCAAACGCCACGTTGATCAGCCAAAGCAAATTTTCTTGACTTTTGATGCCTCACTGTTAGGGATGAATATTCAGTTTTTTGGTTCGGTTATCGGTGATAACCAAATTAATTGAATAACTGAATAGAGTAAATTTTAAATACCGAACCAAAATTGATTAACCGAAACTGAACTAACTGAAATATTTCGGTTCGGTTAATTGATTAACCAAAATATATAAATATAAAAAATGATTTTAAATTAAAAAAATAATACTCCTCCGGTCCTTAATATAAGACCCATTTAACTAATTTGATTAGATTAAGGAAGTTAGGTAGGTTAGTTAATTATAAAAAATGTGACACATTTTTCCTAAAACACCATAATAATCTTTTTTAATACCCCCTCTCCCTCTTCTACTTGATTATGGTTGAGGGAGTATCTATAAGGGTAATTTAGAGAAAATTGATAAATATGAGAAATGGGTATTATATTAGGACCAAAACAACTCAAGAATTGGATCCTATATTAAGGAACGGAGGAGTAAAACACAATTACAACCATTAATTAATAATATTTCATCGTTCAATGTGATTTATTATAATAATATTTAATTTATTATAATCATATTTATTGAATATAAATATATTTAAAGAGTTTACATAAACCGACATATATATTTATTATAATAATATTTATTAAATATAATATATAATATATTTATTTTAGTTTTTCGGTTAACCAAATTTTTTTTCTACTAGCCGAACCGAATACCGAAACCAAATTGTTTAAAAAATAAAAACCAAATGTGTAACTGAAAACCAAAATAACTGAACCAAAAAATCGAAATTGAATTCTGTTTGGTTACAGTTCAGTTTTGTTCACCCTTATTCACTGTGTTTGCATTGAGGTCATAATTTTACTCCTCCACCCTTTATCCTTCACTGCGGGCAGTTAGTCACTGTTAGGATAGAATTTTTTTTATTTATTGCAAACTAGATATCATTACGTTTGTCATCCTACTTTTTTTTATTGTGAAAAAAGACATACCATAGAAAATTTTAGTAATATAGCACGACAAAGTATACAATGTCTTGTACTTTTGTCATCCTTGATAAGAAAGTAATGACACTGCAAGATCTATGATCAAGAGCATACGTTTGTACCTCTCATCACACAGATACAGGCAATAATCATTATGTCCTATCAAGAATTTTATATAAACACTTCAAAAATTGTGGCTCTTAGAAGTTTTATCTTCTAAAAGCTCCCACTTATAAAAAGCATACAAATATTATTCACAAAATAATCATTCAACAATAATTTAAGTAATTTCATTAAATGAAGTAACACACTTAGTCTGTTTATAATGCATGAAACCAAAAACTTAATATAACAAACATTAATAAAGCGAATACAAATATTATATCATTTGATATGAACATAAAGGTAATCAAGCATTGCTTTCCTCAGTTTCCTAAGTTTGCGTGTTTTGGTCATAAAGGATGATACTAAATCTATAGCCTAAATCTAGTAAAATTTCCTTATGGGTTTTCTTTTAGGTCCGCCTCTGACCCTTATTGCTCTTATGTATTCCATTATGACTTTAGGGTAGAATTCAGTATTTTTCTAGTAAAATTTTTTTTTTACTAGTCGAACCGAATACCCAAACCAAATTTTTTTCTATAAGCGTAAGTCCAAGCCGAAGGAACTTAGACACATTAAATTATGTGACAGAAGGAATTTGTAGCTACCAACAAGTCCAAGCCGAAGGAACTTAAACACCTTAAATACCATATTCTAGGTTTGATTCTTAGAATGGTGTGTATGAAACAAACACTATTGGGAGGGGTTCCCGTTACGATACTTGACAATACCCCGAGATATTAGTCTCTTATTGTTCGGGTGGGAAAATACTCTGAGTAACAAAAAAAAGGTAATTTGTAGCTGTGTGTCTTCATCTTCTTCCTCTTGTTGTAATAATGCAGAGCCTCTTCTGCAGAACCAGAGCGTGTGAAAGTGAAAAAATATTAATATGATCAGTTATTATAAAAATATTAATATGATCAGTTATTATATTTTTCATTAATAGAAGTATAGTCAGCATCATACCCCCAATAATATCTAACGGACTCAAAGGGAATATGCGAATTCAGCCCAAAAAAAGGGGAATATAGGAACCTCATCATTGAGGCTAAATAAAACTAATTTTATTAGTTGATTTCCTTTTTTTTTTCTTATTAAAAGAATAGGCACTAAAAACATAAGGTTATACATAGGATCAAACCTGTGACCTTTTTTCACAAAAGAATTTTCGGAAGGTATTTGGATGTCTCCAAAAGTATTTTTAAAAAATACTTTTTAGTAAATGGAGACAAATTTCTCTACATATTTATTTCGTATATTATAAAATTATTTCTAAAATCATGGTTTGATTGTTATCTAGACACTCCTCAATCTCATGTCATTAGAGTATAAGACTGTTAGCAATTAAAGTGATTTTCTATGTTTTATTCAAATTTACTAATTCAATTCAATTTAAATAGACTTAACAAGTTAAAATACTAAAAATGTGCATCCTACTTGCTCACTTTATATGCGTAATATAACTCCGAGGAGAACAAATAATAGCTAAAATAATATAATTTAATAAAATTTTTAATTCAAACTCTCCTTTTTTGACGCCCCATTCGCCAAACGTCGGCTTTTTTACTAATATACTGCAAACAGTAAAACATATTACCAAAATCCTGCAAAATGAAAATTATTTACCAGAATACTATACTTAAAAAATCGTTCATGTAAAGAACGAGTTTAAGATTGCAAGGAAGTCGTTCATGCAAAGATGAATTTTACTTTTGTTATTTGTCCCATTATCCTAACAAATTTGACACATACATTATTTTGAATAAAAAAGTAAACTTCATCACGCATACATCGATTTTGCCTTCCTCTCTCCTCTCTCTTCTCTCTTGCCACCGGAATCAAACGGAATATTTGAAAAATTGATGAGTAAGGAATAGTTTGAAAAAACACACGGTGATGGCTATTTGGGGGAGGAAAAAAATGATTGATAGAGTTAATGTACAAATTATGGGATGGAGTAAAATAGAAAAATCAAATATACACTGACTTAATTTTTAATATAAGATCTATTTATCTAATTTAAATAAATTAAAGAAACTAAATTAAATAATTAATTACTTGATTATGAATATGAGAAAAAAGGTAGATAAATGACTTACACTTAGGATCAAAATTTACCCTCAAACTAAGTCCTACATTCAAGACAGGAGGAGTATATTATATCAAAAAATGTAAAAGTGTTTTAGTTTGAAAAAATTATAAATATAAGAGATAATATAAATAAAGGTCTTCCATTTAGGGAAAAATTATAAATACAAGAAATAAAATAAATAAAAATATTATATATTTGAAAAAAAATGATAAATACGAGAATTAAGATAGATATAAATATGAAAGATAAGATAGATAAAGATCTTACATTTAGAAAAAAAATTATGAACATGAGAAATAAAATAGATAAAGGTCTTATATTTAGAAAAAATAATAAATATGAGAATTAAGATAGATAAAAGTCTCACATTTGGGAAAAAAATACTTTTACATTTTTTGATATAATATACGGCTCCTGTCTTGAATGTAGGATTTAGTCTGAGGGTAAATTTTGATTCTAAGTGTAAGTCATTTATCTACCTTCTTTTTCATATTCATAATCAAGTAATTAATTTAGTTTCTTTAATTTATTTAAATTAGATAAATAGATCTTACATTAAAAATTAAGTCAGTGTATATTTGATTTTCCTATTTTACTCCATCCCATAATTTGTACATTAACTCTATCAATCATTCCCCCCCCAATAGCCATCACCGTGTGTTTTTTCAAATTATTCCTTACTCATCAATTTTTCAAATATTCCATTTGATTCCGGTGGCAGGAGAGAAGAGAAAGGAGAGAGCAAGGCAAAATCAATGTATGCGTGATGAAGTTTACTTTTTTATTCAAAATAATGTACGTGTCAGACTTGTTAAGACAATGAAATAAATAGCAAAGGTAAAATTCATCTTTGCGTGAATGACTTCCTTACAACTTTAAACTCGTTCTTTACATAAACGATTTTAAGTATAGTATTCTGGTAAATAATTTTCACTTTGCAGGATTTTGATAATATGTTTTACTGTTTGCAGTATATTAGTAAAAAAGCCCCAAACGTCAAATTCATCTTGTTCACTTAGCTATTATGGGTGTGTTTGGATAAACGGTGGGAGAAGTTATCTTTTTTTAATATGATTTTTACAAAAATCAGATTAGGTAAAAGTCAGATAGGGTGATGTTATTTATTTTTGTATTAACTTTTGTAGAAAAGTTAGTTTGAGAAGTTGAAACTTGTTTGAATGAATAATAAAAAAATAAGTTTAGATACAAAATGACTAAAAAAGACATAAATTTTATTAAATAATATTATAATAGTAAGTTCTAAGCAATAAAATAAAAACAAAAAGATATCTTTTTTTTTATACAAAAAACCAAAAAAAAAATAAACATTAAGTAAATAAATGGAAAAATGGCATGGTACTTTATCCCCCCCCAATTTACGTTCATTATTTACTTTTTTTTGATAATTTATGCTCAGTATTTACTAAAAAAATATTATCCTCAATTTATTGTTCAACTTTTACAACATGTGAATGTCCAAAAAAAAAACTGTTCATGTCCAGTATCATATCTTCTCTTTCTTCTTTTCCTTCTGTCCTGCACACCTCACCGTCCCCTACCCCAAAAGCGCAAAAAAATAGCTTCTACTCAAAAGCTCACTAGACCCAGAAGTCCATCACAAAAAGAAGTCAATCCAACAATTTCAAAATCCAAAAAGTAGCCGGTGAAAATGTACATTTAGGTCACAAAATGTAATCCCAAACACAGCCTATGTTGGATCAGCCGTTGGCGAAAATGACTTTTCACTTGTTTGCGTCAGCTGCCCTCAGTTTACAGTTACTCTGTACCATAGAGAAAATAATTTTATGACTAATCATCTTATCAAGTTATCATATAGGATAAAGAAAATTATTGTATCTTTAATCACATTTCATCTTTCTTAATGAAAGATAAGCTTCCCTTTCTTGCTGTGACCTTGATTTTGCTTTTTTGTAATAAATATAGTTTCTATTCAAAAAATGTCCACTCTGTCTCAAACGCCACGTTGATTAGCCAAAGCAATTTTTCTTGACTTTTGATGCCTCGCTGTGTTGCGTTGCGGTGTTAATTTTACTCCTCTGCCCTTTATCCTTCCCTTCGGGCAGTTAGTCAGTTGAGATAGAAATTTTCTCACCTCACAGAACAGTACTGGGCAACAACCGAAAAAAAAAAGGAAAAATGACATTAAGGTCCCACACAAGTATAAATACAACAAAAAGGTTCCTTGAAATCTCATAAGTTTTTTGAAGTCCCAAAGGGACTTGTGTGCAATTTTCAAATCATCAAATGACACTCTTGCCCTAACTATCAGAAACAAAGATGGTGGATGAGGAGTTTTCCCGATCAATATGGTTGAGAGAGAAGACGTTGGGAAAGAGGGAAGGAGCAATTGATGATAAAGTATCTTCTCCATTACTATTAGTAAACTCCAAAGAGCTTCTATGTGAATCTCCACAAATCTTTAGGTGTGGAACTTTCTTTCTTCTCCTCTCCTACCTTTCTTGACAGATTGTGCATTTGTTTGGAAATAGGAAATCAGAAAATCGTTTTTGCCTTTAGTACTGCAAAGCTTTTGTTTTTGGTCTAGGATTCACAAGTTAATCAATGGAGAAGCTGTGTTTTTTAGTTAGTGTGTGTTGGTGATTTAAGATGGGTGTGTAAGATGATCATGGGTGCTCTGTTTTTGGGTTGCTTGGGGTGGTTTTGCTCTGTTCTGACGTTAGTTTAGTGCAAAGGAAGATGAAGATGAAGGTTAGTGTGGGTAGAAACCCTTAGCACGAAATGAGATATTGTGTTGTCAATCAAGCCGCGATAGTTGTCAATGTGTGCTGCAGCACTTGTCAATATAGCGTCTTGACTTGTCAATGACAGTTGCATGATTCTTGATGCAGGTTTAAATTCCTGATGACGAGTACATCTGTAAAGCATCTATTTTGCTTTGTTCACATAGGGGGAAAATTTATAAATAATAGAGAAGATGATATGAGATATGTGGGAGGTAGTGTAAGAACAACAAATGTAAAGGAGGGCACAAGTTATGAAGAATTGAAGGAGATAATATCATCAATTGCTGGAAAAGAAAGAAATTCATTTCTTTTGAAATTCTCAGTTGTATTTGCTAAAAAAACTTTTGTGGAGTTATAGATGATGATGGGTAGAACATTTGATAAAGTTCAATGAAGAAAGTGGTCATGTGTATGTAGAAGAGAATGGAAATAAGACCACATAGAAGCAACAAGGGATAATACACTAGAGGAACAAATGTGTAAGTTTAGTTTAACAAAACTATTATTGTCATTTCTTCGTATGTCAGTTGTTACTGTCTTACTACCAACTTGTCAATGTATGCACCTTAACTTGTCATTTCCTGCAGGATTAATCAATCATTTGGAGGTGTCAATGAATTGTTTATATCTCCACCTACCTTATCTGATGTGATTGGAGAGCCACCATCAATTCCTTGTGCTGTTGAAATGATCCCAACACCTACACCACAAATAAATTTTACAAAATGGAAGGATTTGATTATTGGAGAAGGACAAATATTTCCAAATGCCACTGCTCTCCGAAAAACATTGTACAAGACATGCAAGAACCCAAATCCCAACTGAGAACATATTGAAGTCAGCTATTTTTTGTATATGGATGTGAAGAGAATATTTTGTAAATGGGTGTGAAGGAATTTTTTTGTAAATAGATACACACCACTGGTTTTTTTGACATTACATGCAACCCCTATGTTTTTTTTGAATGGGTTGTGAAATAGGTGTAGTTTCATGTATATGAAGGTGTAAATGAAAGTTGACTATGAATTGGCATGTTAGATTCTGCTGTCAATTCAGTTGTCATTACCTGCACCCTGCGTTGTCATTAGACCTGTTATGACTTGTCAATCATTGCACTATGACTTGTCAATAAATTTGCTGATGTAAATTGTCAACAATATGAATTCAAGTAACATAACCTTTTTTTACCATCAAATGATATTTTCAATCACTATGTCATATTATATTTTGGTTATATTGTCATATATAATCATTATTAATGAAGTGGCAAAAACTTACCTCTTCCTATCCCCTGTCAATGGTGGCACTGTGACTTGTCAATAGTAACACACTGACTTGTCAATGGAGCTCTGTGTCTTGTTAATGAGAACACTGTTCCTTCTCAATGATGGCACAATGACTTGTTAATAGAGCACTGTGACTTGTTAGTGAAGACACTGTCCCTTGTCATGGTCACACTATGACTTGTCAATAGAGCACTGTGACTTGTTAGTAAGAACACTTCCTTGTCGATGGTTGCACTATGACTTGTCAATGGAGCACTGTGACTTGTTAGTAACAACATTATTCCTTGTCAATGATTGCACTATGACTTGTCAATGGAGCACTGTGACTTGTTAATGAGAAACTGTCCTTTGTCAATGTTCGCAGTATGACTTGTCAATGGAGCATTGTAACATTATTTATATAGACACCTTTAGTGGTGAAAATTTTGAATATCAATTATTAATATCCATATATTCATTTGTTATGAAATTCTTATATCACTTGTCATTAAATTAGAACATTTTATAAAACTCTGTCCCTTAATATCTCTGCACATATAAAACAAAAATGTAATTAAAAATGTAATAAAACTAAGAAATTAGTATTACAACATGTGATGACAAAGGTAATAATATTATAAACATAATATGATTAGTTTGTTACAAAATGACCTGTTTGCCAATCATCTTACAACACATATCATGGCTAACAAAACAAAAAATTAATAGACTACTCTATCTCCTCTTTTTGCTCTTGTTGTAGTTCGATAACATCGACATCACTTCACTTCCATGTTCATTATTTGGATGGATAACCAACCACCACAAACAACCAACCTTCAACTCTTGTAGTTCACCATTGGAGTATCATAGCATTGTATATCCTGCATCATCACGAACAGTGCCATCTCACTCTTGTAGCAAAGAGAGAACATGAACTCCACATGAATCACTGCCAAGGAAATTGAATATGTTAGTACCATGCAATTGTTATTGTGAACAAAAACAACATAATACAATTGAACAAAACAACTACAGTCACGTATCATTTTGCACATAAACTTTAGCCCATTTCACTTCGTTGTCAATTTTGTCCTCATTGGCAAACAATTCTGGCTTAATAGCACGCAACATCGTATGGAAACAGTTCATCTGTAAAAAAAATATAATCAAAAGGCTTCACTAACAACACAGCATCTAGTGACAAGTACACATCATCCAGTGACTAAAAACACAACATCCACTCACTAACTAACATCATCCAGTGACAAGGGACAGAGCATCCAATGACAAGTAACACAGCATCCACTAACAATTAACAGAGTATCCAGTGACAACTAACAGAGCATCCAGTGACAAGTAACACAGCATCCACTAACAACTAATAGAGCATCCAGTGACAAGTAACATCAGATAAGGTAGGTGAAGATATAGACAATTTATTTGTGGTGTAGTATTGGGATCATTTCAACAGCGCAAGGAATTGATGGTGGCTCTCCAATCACATCAGATAAGGTAGGTGGAGATATAAGCATTCATTGACACCTCTAAATGATTGATCAATCCTGCAGGAAATGACAAGTTAAGGTGCATACATTGACAAGTTGGTAGTAAGACAGTAACAACTGACATACGAAGAAATGACATTAACAGTTTTGTTAAACTAAACTTACACATCTTGTTCCTCCAGTGTATTATCCCTTGTTGCTTCTATGTGGTCTTTATTTCCATTCTCTTCTATATACACATACCACTTTCTTCATTGAACTTTATCAAATGTTCTAACCCCATCATCATCTACCAACTCCACAAAAGTTTTTTTGAACAAACACAACTGATGATATTATCTTCTTCAATTCTTCATAACTTGTGCCCTCCTTTATATTTGTTGTTCTTACACTACCTCCCACATATCTCATATCATCTTTTCTATCATTTATAAATTTTCCCCCTATGTGAACAAAGCAATATAGATGATTTACAGATGTACTCACCATCAGTAATTTAAACCTACATCAAGAATCACGCAACTGTCATTGACAAGTCAAGGCGCTATATTGACAAGTGTTGCGGCACACATTGACAATTATCGCGGCCTGATTGACAACACAATATCTCATTTCATGCTAAGGGTTTCTACCCACACTAACCTTCATCTTCATCTTCCTTTGCCACTAAACTAATGTCAGAACAGAGCAAAACCACCCACAAGCAACCCAAAAACAGGGCACCCATGATCATCTTACACACCCAACCTAAATCACCAACACACACCAACAAAAAACACAGCTTCTCTATTGATTAACTTGTGAATCCTAGACCAAAAACAAAAGCTTTGCAGTACCAAAGGCAAAAACGATTTTCTGATTTCTCATTCCCAAACAAATACACAATCTGTCAAGAAAGGTAGGAGAGGAGAGGAAAGAAAGTTCCATACCTGAAGATCTATGGAGATTCACATGGAAGCTCTTTGGAGTTCAATAATGGTAATGGAGAAGATACTTCATCATTAATGGCTCCTTCCCTCTTTCCCAATGTCTTCTCTCTCAACCATATTGATCGGGAAACTCCTCACCCACCGTCTTTGTTTATGATAGTTAGGGCAAGAGGATAGTTAGGGCAAGAGTGTCATTTGATGATTCTGAAAATTGCACACAAGTCCCTTTGGTACTTCAGAAATATTATGAGATTTCATGGGATTTTTTTGTTGTATTTATGCTTGTGTGGGACCTTAATGCCATTTTCCCAAAAAAAAAAAAGTAGAATAACTCTTTACTCCCTCTATGTTTTTTTTTTGTAAAACAACCTTAAATCTCATTATGTAAATCAAAAAATTAATTAAAAATAATAAAAAATAGAAATAAAAAATTTTTGCGCAAAAATACCTTTATTTATAGGGAAAGTATGAGAAAAGAGAATTCAAAAATTATTATAATAAAGATAATTATAAAAAAGAGAAAATGTGTAATAGAGAAAGATGATGTTTTGAGTATTAACTAAAAATTTAATGGGAACAAAACAAAAAATTTGCTACAAAAATTTAAAATAACTTGCAAATATTGCTTATATTTAAGGACAAGAGGAGATGGTAGTTAGTTATTACTTATAAAAAGAGATGGAGGGAGTAATATGTTAATATTTTAAATTTTTAATATTATTTTATAAATTATGTTTACCGATACTTATATTTCAGTCATGAAAAAAAGGTAGAATAAATTTTTAAATATGTTTTTATTTTTTTTTTTTTAATATTATTTTATAAATTTTATATTTACATATGTTTATATTTTTTGTTCATTAAATATATCCTTTTTTGTGTTTATAAATTTTTTAATGATGCATTAATTCTTTTTATTTTTATAACAATTTTTTAGTTATTTTATATATAAACTTACTTTTTAATATATAATTCAAATAAGTTTCAATCCGTTTCAACATGATATTTTTACAATAATTTATTTATATATAATTTATTCACAAAATCATAAATTTGAAGCTTATTGCTAACGCGAGAATTTTGTTAATAGATGATCTATAGGTATTTCTTAAGTGCTTCTTACGACTGGATGCATGTCCTAATGCGGTGTATTTTATTCATTTATTTATCACAAAGAGAATCATGAAGAAGCAGACAATGTCAGTGCATTAAAAAGTATGTCGAATAAATGATTCCATCGTTGAAAACGGGCAAAGTGGATGGATAGAGTAGTCCGGAAAAAATAAAGGGAGAGTGTGAAAGTAGAAAGAAAGAGCACAATACGCAGGAAAGCGAAGCAGAGGAAGGGACGGAGAAAAACAGAGGAGAGGATCAATGGAGGATCTGAAAGTAACAATATTAATGGTGGCAGTTCAGGTGAATGAAGTAGGACTGAACACTCTGATCAAAGCAGCCACCGACGAAGGGATGAGCGACTATGTTTTCGTTGTCTATTCAAACGCCGTGGCTTTCTCTCTTCTTCTTCCATCTTCCTTCTTTTATTATAGAAACCGACCTTCTCCCCCCATCACCTTCTCAATCATCTGCAGAATATTTCTTCTCAGCTTGCTCATGTATATATATTATCCTTTATGAAGAAAAAGGCTCTGTTTTGATTACTTATTTGTATATCAATCTTAATTCTGATGTTTATGTGTGAAATTATTGTAGAGAAACTTAATGGATTAACAGTGGAATTTGTGGTAGTTGTGCAGCGCAGACAATGGTATATGTCGGTATTGGATATAGCTCTCCTGTTCTTTCTTCAGTCATGGGTGACCTCTCCCCAGCTTTTACCTTCCTTCTTGCCATCATTTTCAGGTATCATACCCCGCATCCTTTTGGCCGCAGTTTCTTTCACTGGCCACGACCATTATTTAAGCATAAGTTCTTAAGTTTATGTTTGTATGAACGCAAAGAATCCAAAAGCTGTGGATATATATCAGATAATTTTATTATTGTGCAGTGAATGGGGTGAAACCTGGATTGAGATGTTTGGTAGACTATGTTATTTGCAGATATGAAAAAGTGGAGATGAGGCAAGTGAGCAGTCATGCAAAGTGTATAGGGACAGTGTTGTCCATTACAGGAGCGTTAATGGTGACCCTGTACCGAGGGGAGGCAAATAGTGGAGATTCCAATCTGGAAGACGCTAAGGCAATCGTCTTGCCACAAGATGAGTGGCTTCTAGGGGGCGTTCTCCTTGCACTCGGCAGCTTTTGTCTTTCAGTCGTGTTTAACGTCAAGGTAGGGTTAAGTCCTTGGTTCTTCATTTTTTGGTTGCTAGCTGCAATTTTCTTTCCCAATCTCGTCATGTGGGACTGCTTTCATTGTTACCCTTCCATAATTATTGCTTATAATTACGCTTTACTAGGTGCATCCACCACTTTGAAAAGATTTGTGCCTTTCATCAAACTCTGATTTGATTGAAAATTAAAACGCACTTAGCTTGATAAATGCAGACATGGATAATGAAGGAGTACCCTGAGGTTATGATGATAGCAACCATATCATGCGGCTTCGTGGCGATGTTATCCGCCATGGTTTCTCTTATTGCTGAGGGAGATAATGCTCAAGCATGGACTCTTCGCGCTGATATGGAGTTGGCTGCTATATTATACTCTGTAAGCATGCCACAACCAAACACTACATACATATTTTTTTCAGAGTCTTGACGTAAACTTGTAAAATCTGATGTGATTGTTTATTACTTTAAAAGCTACTTAATTAATTAATTTGAATATATTAAAGGAGTTAGATATAAATTAACTAATTATAACAAGGATTAAGTTCAAATTTGTATGGGAAGTTTTAATTTCATTCATGAGCGCAAGGTACTTGAAATTTTTTTCCCCCAGTTTGGTGTCACTTTAAAAGTTTAAATTCATAACAATATTACCTCTGACTGTTAAAAAACTAACATTGATCGTTAAAATTTATCAGTAAGGGATAACATTTCTCCACTATAATACTTGGGGACAACCTTTAACCCAAAACAACTTCCTAAACAACATTGCTCTTGAGCAAAAATTTCTAAGGCAATTTGCAGCTTAATCCTTAATATAAGAGATCATTTGACTTTTATTTTGATCTTAATATAAGATTCTAATTCACTTTGTCTCTATATTTATTTATTTTTCTAAGACTGTTCTTGTAATAATGATAGTTTTGGTCAATATACTTGATCAGCAAAGATATTTTAGGAAAAACAACACCTATTTGTTACAAATTACCAATGATGTGTTTGGCTTGATAAAAAGAAGGGAATGGGAGAGATTTTAATTAAGGAAAAGGGAGGGGAGAAAAGAAGAGCGTAGCTACAAATAGGAGGGTAGAGAAGGGGAAGCGAGGGAAGGGATTTTAAGGATCCCTTGTTTGGAAGAGAAGAAAGGGGAGGAATTTTGATGATAACTTATTTTGTTCTAATAAGAAATTGATTTTCTTAACCAATGAAGAAAGCATCTTCAAAGATGAAAGGAGATTGGGGTTGGACTGAATGGTGCGTTACAATTACAATTTTATTGCCTCTAGCTCATAGTATGGAGTAGAAGATAGGGCGTTAGCTGTTTTATGGTTCCCAATGGGAATTGGCTAAACCTTCTAAAATAACGAAGTCTATGAAATTTAAATGAATTTCCTCACATTTTATTTTATTAAGATATACATATATATAATGCAATTTCTAATTTTGACTTACAAAACACCATCACACACATATAGAATATCAATATAAGGAGCTGTAAGTGATAGGTTTCAATTAGAGAAGAGGTATTGGAGGTGAAAGAAAATATGGCATAAAACAATAAAATTAGAAGAAAAGGTCCAATAACGTTCACAACTTTGGAGACAGCTATCTCAACGGCTTCTTAGTAGATATTTAAGGGAACTCTTTTGCATAGAAAATGTTTATAACTAATTAGGAGTTAACAAATTAAAAGGGAATATGAGGAATTAAATTATTTTAATTAGGGTAATTTTAAAACTTAAAATTTTATTTCTCATCTCCTCTCTCAAAAACCCTACTTTTAAAGAGGAGACTAGAAGGAAAAAAAAGGGGGAGAAGAACTCCTCCCCTCTTTAAAAAATATCCCAACCAAACAAAAAGAGGGAAGTAACTCCCCTCCCTTTCTTAAAAAATGTACTAGCCAAACGAAGGGAGGGAAGCAGCTTCCCTCCCCTCCCTTTCAAAACTCCCATACCGAACATAATATAATTTAGCGAGTTTTCTTACGCTGTGTTTGGCTTGATGGAGGGAAAAGGAGGAGAGGGATTTTAATCAAGGGAAGAGAGGGGAGGAAAGGGAGGGTAGTTACAAAGGGGAGGGGAGGGGAGGGAGGGAGGGGAGGGGAGGGAGGGGATTTTAATGATCTTCTGTTTGGATTGATTGGAGGGGAGGGAGGAATTTTAATAATACCTTATTTTGTTCTAATAGAAAATTGACTATTTTAACCTCATAAAATTTAAATGAATTTTCTCACTTTTTTATTTTGTTAAGATATAACTATATATATATATATAATGTAATTCACTAATTTTGATTTACAAGACATAGTCACACACTAATAGAATATCAAGATAAAAAGTCATGAGTGATAGATTTCAATCAGAGAAAAGACATTGAAGGTGAAAGAAAATACTGACGGCTTCTTGGAGTTAGAAGGAGAGGAGAGAAAAAAAGGTTTATAAATGCTTAGTAATTTTGGAGACAATCATCTCAACAACCTTTTGCTAGATGCTCAAAAGAACTCTCTTATGTAGAAATATTTACGACTGATTAAGGGTTAACAAATCAAAAGGGTATATGAGGAATTAAAATATTATCTTTTATTTCTCCTCCAAAAAACCCCACTTTTGGAGGGAAAGCTAGAAGGGAAGATGAGGGGAGAAGAGCCCCTCCCCTCTTTAAAAAATATCTTAACCAACTCCCCTCCCCTCCTAAAAAATTGCACCAGCCAAACAAGGGAAAGAGAGCAACTTCCCTCTCCTCCCCTTTGAAAATCTCGTACCAAACATAGTGTTAATCTACTCAAATTAGTTAACTAGCTTTTATATTAAGGATCGGAAGTAGTATGACGTGGTGTCTCTAAAATACTTTTGTTTAACATTATTAGATTATATATCGATTTATAGGTTTGGTAAATCAGGTTAGGAAAAAAAAATATAAGAGACTAAGTGAATTGATATGTCATGCTTAGGATAAAATCTAACTCTAAAACTCTTCTATCAAGAATCCCAATTAGCATCTGTTTTTGATGTGACGAAGGAGTATCGCATATAGTACTGATCAATTAGTGATATATAATATATGTGTACATATATAGGGGATTATTGTGGTATCAATGAGAAGCTTGACAAATATATGGGCATGCGGAAAGAAGGGACCCGTGTACGTGGCCATGTTTATTCCTTTAGGAATGGTCATCGCACTGGCCATGGGACTTGTGTTTCTCGGCGAATCTCTCTCTCTTGGCAGGTACGTGTGAAGAGTTTTAGGTATCAAAATTATATATATATGTATGTATATATATGCTTTAAAAAATTATATTTATAAATTGAATTGCGTCATTCAAAAGTGAAATTGACCGATTTATGTTTATTAGCCAAACTTGAATATATTTACGAATCGAATTGCATTGACAAATCAAATTGGTAAAAAAAGATGAATATTTTTTAGACTTGTTAGTGCCGCGGATAACAAGCCTTATTCCGCTAGCGGATAATTTTTCATGATTTACAGCGTAATTATAAAATGATGATGGATAACTGATCTATTTTTGTATTTAATTTCCTTTTGATGACGCAGCGTGATAGGGGGTGGAGTGATAACTATTGGGTTTTATGGCGTTTTATGGGGTCAGGCTCAACAGGAAAAGATGGCTTTTCAGACAAAAGTAATCTGTAGCTCTGTGTCTTCTTCTTCTAATGCAGTGCCTCTTCTACAGAACCAGTGCGTGTGAAAGTGAAATATCAATATGAACTGTTATTATATTTTTCATCATTAATGGAGGTATAGTTAGCATACGCGCAACTTCTTCTTCTTCTTTTTTTGTTGGTTTGTATAGTTCAAGACTTCAAGTTATAATTAGTCTTTTATCTGTGACATCTCTCTTACAAAGAAATTCTCATGTGATTAGGCTATAAGATCATTAGCAATTAATTTAATTTTCTAAGTTTTATTCAAAATTATCAATTCAATGATTTAACAAGTTTTAATATTAAAAAATGCATCATACTTGCTGACTGTACATGCATAAGAAAAACATTCAGACGTATGGCACACTATAAGGGTGTTTGGATAGAAACCAAACTATAATTTTAAAAGTGCTTTTATGGTATACGAAATAAATATGTGGAGGAGTTTGTCTCGTTTTACAAAAAAGTGTTTTCTTTTGTACAATCCCAAACACCCCCATGATTATTAAAATATCACAGTTTGCTGCCACACAAACTTTGCTAGAAAACATGCCAAAACGGTAGGAAAACCTCCTTCTCACGTTTTTTTTATTTATGAAATTAAAGAACTTAAAGAAACACTCATGATCTCTTCACAAAATTTTAAAGAATTTATAATTTATTTTCTCTCTCTATTTAATTAGAATTTAAAAAAATGAAGATATTTCAAATTCAAAGGATCCAGTTATCCAGAGATTCTCATCCTCACATGATCACATCTAATTCTTGAATATTAATGTTAACGTAATATATGTATATCTATTTATTTAAGTTTACATGAGGGGTAATCAAACTGCAATACGAACACGACAGTTATAGAGCGCAGCGGTCGTCGTCTGAATCTGGACGATAAGGGTAGGCAAGGAAGATAGGGATGATGGATGGGAAGTTGACTTGCAAGTTTCACAAGCCTTTGGAATGAACCACATCCCGGAATTGAGTTCTGGTTCCATTACGACTCAGAGTTAACGAGAATGGGGATGGTCGTTCTGCCATTTCTGGGAATGGTGATGGCGGAGTGTGCGCAGGTTGGCTTAATCATTGTCAGCAAAATAGTCATGTCTCAAGGTATGAGCAGCCTTGTTTTCGTCTTCTTCTCCAACTCCCTCGCTGCCCTCCTTCTGCTTCCTTCTTCCTTGCTCCTCCACAGGTACCTTTTCTTTCTTCTCATACCCATCATGTTTGTTATATTGGATATTGCAGAATTGAACCTCACTATTTCAAGACTTCACATGTGGTAAATTTTGATTCTTATTTTCAGCAGATCTGAGCGTCCCCCAATCACAATTTCTACTCTCTGTGGTTTCTTCTCACTCGGGTTGCTCGGGTAATTTGATTCCAGCTTTATTCCATATGAATATCGAACTTCAAATGTGGTAAATTTTGGTCGCAGTTTTGATTTCTAATTTCTGAGGCATGTCATTTTGTGGGCTCTGAAACCAGTATTTCTTTTTGGTCCCAGCTATTTGGCGCAGGTATTTGGGTATGCTGGGATTTACTACAGCTCTGCTACGCTCAGCTCGGCCTTGCTCAACCTTGTCCCTGGTTTTACATTCATCCTTGCTGTTGCTTTTGGGTTAGTCGTCTCCTTCATGCTTTTGAAAATTCTGGTTTTGTATTTTTTATTGCTGTTTTTATATTGTTATTCCTAGCTGATGCATGCTGCCTCAAACCGAGGCATGAGAAAATAGGACCATATTGATCTTGTGTGCGCTGGTGAACTGACAAGGTTCATGGCTGTTGAAAATAGCAAAATGTGGATTTTAAAGATCTCTAAAATGGTTGTGCTTGTCTTTTGATTAAGGCATGCCAATTCGCTATTGTCCACTGGTTTATCATCTAAATAATGCAGCATCATTTTCTATATTTTTCTCATAGGATAAATGATTCTCTTGCGTTAATCAGTTATGATATATGGTTTTACACTCCTGCCACTTTCACTGGGGTAATTTGTTACTCTTATATGTTGACACTCACAACTTGCATAGACTGCAAGCCCGTGTACAGTTTTGCAAGGCTTGCTAATAAATTACTTATACTAGTGGCCACCTTGTGGCTACTACGCACAAAATTCGTTGAATCTTCTTGAAAGCTTGCCTTGCTTTTGAAATGAGTTTGAATAACATAGTTGTTGTTCAGACAGAAACTTTTTTGAAGAGAAGTGTACTGTAACAGCCCTTTATTCAATTGCTTATAAGATAAAAATGAGCTTCGCTGGTTTTCAAGTTACATATATAAGCACGCACAGCAAAATAGCTTCAGAAATCATATAGTCCAATATGCGCTTAAAATCAATTGTAGAGCAAAGGATGATATAGTTGTGTTTTCAATCAGTCATTTAAAGCAATTCATTTAGCTAAACTGAACTGATTGAACTTGGTGGTTTCAGGATGGAGAGGTTAGATTGGAGAAGCTATAGTAGCGTTGCTAAATCACTAGGAACCGTAGTATCAATTGCTGGTGCATTTGTTGCAACTCTATACAAAGGCCCTCCACTTCTGGCTAGGCCATCTCCTGCAAGCTCCTCTCGACTGCAACTTTTCTCGCAAGAGTCTAATTTCATGCTTGGAGGACTATTTCTTGCGGCAGATTGTGTGATGGCTTCAGCATACATCATCATGCAGGTAAAATCATTATGGATTAATGAAGTTTTCATGATCAGTGGTTTCTAAAAACTCTTAACCACAATTTATGATTTTGCAGGCTAAAATTGTAAAGAAATATCCGGCAGAGTTGATTATAGTATTCTTTTATTGTTTCTTTGTGGCCATTCTATCCGGCGCAACCTGCTTGTTTCTGGAAAGAGATGCAAGTGCATGGAGCTTACAGCCCATGTTGAGATTGCTTGCAGTTTTATACTCGGTAATTTAACTATAAATGACTCTAAATGTTACTAGCAATGATAACTGACTCATTCCCTTTAAAAAGCCTTAAACCTCGTGAACATGTTGCAGGGGGTTTTTGGTTCTGCATTTCAAGTTGGTGTTACTATATGGTGCCTCCACCAGACAGGACCTGTTTTTGTCTCTATGTTCAAGCCCTTGGGCATTGTTATCTCAGTGATTGCAGGTGTCATCTTCCTTGGAGATTCATTCTATCTTGGAAGGTAGGCTCTCTCTCTCTCTGTGTGCGTGTGTGTGTGTAGAAAATATTTTCCTGGTGTTTGGTTGTGTTGCTGAGGATATTGTCTCTAAGACAGTATTTTTTGAATTCCAATGCAGTTTGGTTGGTGCTATTGTAATAGTTGTTGGGTTCTATTCTGTGTTATGGGGCAAAGCCAGAGATATTGACGATGCTGGCGTGAGAAGTTCAGAATCAAGTGGCGAAAACACTCCTCTTTTAAAGTAAAATAAGCAGCTTAAGGGATATAGAAGAGGCTTTGGATTTATTCAAATTCATATTGCCACACGAAAAAGTGGGATGTTCTAATGTAGTATTGCTCTGCACAGAGTGAAGAGTAAGCTCTAGAGCTATTTACTCATGCATTGGTGCCAGGACTGGGACATTTGAAACATAATTTCTGGTTTCAACTTCAAGCTTGTAAGTTGTAAATATGATTTATTTACCAAATCTTTCACCAAGTATAGCACTCTCCATTTAAAAGTATGATGTTATTTGTTAGCACTTAACAGGGTTCTAGTTTTTGCCTTTAGTATCTTGATAGAGATTCATGATGGTTGAGTGACTTTTCGTTAGTGGTGATGTGTCTAAATTTAAAATGAAAAGAAAATGGAGGTAGAAAAATTTCTTAAATATTTGCTGTCTAATAAAAAAAAAAATTAAATCAAACAAAATGAAGTCCATCTGATAATAAAATAATATTAAGTTGTATAACTGAGTCTCTTATTTTATTATCTAGTACTTTTGGTCTATTATAATATCGTTACGTGCATGTTGTAATTGAATGCGCTTATTATCCTTTGGTGGACAGTTCATACTTGATAAAAAGCAAACCATGGACGTTGGCAAAAAAAAAAAAAAAAAGCAAACCATGGACGTTTTTTAATTATTTTTTTTCGTTACTCTAATATTGCTCCGCATATTTTATTTTAATAGAATTTAAATCTTGGGGAAAGGCGGACGCAACCTCTGAGAAAACCTATAAATTATCAGGGGCAAATTAATGTGGAGATCTTCGAATTTCTTTCGATTTTGAATTAGGCCCTTGATTTGTCCCACCCCCACCCCCCCAATATTGAATTCCCTAACTTTTTGCCCTTGATGAGAACTGACGGTTAAATTTTCGTTAGAAAGCACGCAGCTAGAATATTTTCCTTCTGCCTCCTTCCACCCTAACGCCATCTCTCTCCTCTCTCGTTCACTTGTTCCTGCATCTTCTCCTTCCCCACCATTAAAATGGCTCACCGTTCCTTCCCCAACATTAAAAGCCATCCTTAAATTCGACTTCTCTGATCATAGTGAACATGCGGGCATTGGGACGAAATCCTAAGGCGGAGGAGTTTCGGTCGGAGAGGTTTTTGGAGACGGAGGTAGATTTTCGAGGACGAGATAGTCTGATGTCCATGCCGTTCGGGACTGGTCGGAGAGGGTGTCCAGAGATGCAGTTGGAGCTGTGCACGGTGAAGCTGGTGGTCGCTCAGTTGATCAATTGTCTCCGGCGGGAGCTTCCGCCGGAGATGACCCCAAAAGATCTGGACATGAAGAAATTTGGTCTTTCAATACCGAGAACAGAGCAGCTGCTCGCTGTGCCAAGTTTTCATTTTCATTCCAAATCAATACTCCTCCGGTACTAAATATAAAACCCTTATGTCTTATATCTAGAACCGGAGGAGCATGCCTGTATGAATGTAATAGTGAATGGATATGCTTTGTTAAAACAGCATTATAAAATTATCAACTTCATTTTATATCATCTTAAATTTATTGTTTGAGTGACTCAGCAAGACTTTTGAATGGGGATTGCTTCAATGGAGCAGGTCGAATCAAGAAAATTCTTCCATTCATATCCAAACTAAATTCTCAGTGTTGGTGGTGGGGAAGGAGAAAATGAATGAGCGAACGAGAGAGGAGAGAGATGGCGTTGCGGTGGAAGGAGGCAAAAGGAGAATATCATCCAGTTGTTTGCTCCACCAAAGAAATTTAACTCCGTTAACGTACAGTTTTAAGTTTCAGTGACTAATGTTTGCTCAAAAAAAAAAAAAAAAGAAATTTCAGTGACTAATAACTCTAATGATACAAACTACAAAAGCTAAAGAATATCACTCCTAATCCTTAATATAAGAGTTAATTAATTAATTTGAATAAATTAAAAAAATTTGTTAAGATAGTTATTTATAATAATTAAGTGTTGTGTTTCTTAGCATTTCATTTCTAATCATAGCTAGAATTATAATTTAATAAAACTTTTAACATGTATAACTATTATAAGAACTATTTTAAAAAAAATTAGATAAACATGAGAAACAAGGTAAATTGTAATCTTATTATTTAAGACCAAATTAAATGTTAAGTGAATTTTTATATTAAGTATTAGAGATTGTAATCTTGGGGGGAATCTAATCTCCTATATCAGGAAATACAAGGAGAATGGAAATTCACAACTTAGTCACATTAATATGCTTGGGACGTCTCAAGTTTCAAATTGCTGAGGATCAAAAGCAGCCAGGGGATTGTGTTTGGATAATTGGATGTCTCCAAAGTTCAAATATTCATTTTACCAAGATGAAAAGCTTAGATATTGTTTTCATATTTTTATCTTACTTATACTACCTCCGGTCCTTAATATAAGACCCCGTTTGACTTTTAGTTTGGTCCTAATTATAAAACCCCAATCCATTTTGTCTCTCATATTTATGTATTTTTTCCCAAGATAGTCCTTCTAATAATTATAGTTCTAACCAACACGCTTAATTAGCAAGGATATTTTAGGAACGACAACACTTATTTGTTACAAATAACTAACTTAACTTACTTTCTTAATCTCCTCAAATTAGTCAACTGGGTCTTATAATTAGGACCGGAGGTAGTAATAGATTTCTCCTTGGATACGTTGCAGTGAAGCATTTTATAAAATTATGTGAAACCAAATCCCTTCCAATCACCTCAATTTGTGAGTCTTCAGCCTCAACTCAATTAGTACTGGCACAATTGCTAATTTGCTACAGTTCAACCTCTAAACAAATCTTACAAAATTAATCCCGATAAGGGTGATTCAATTTGAAAATCACAGACTCTGATATTTTAATTAAATGACACAAGAAGCATGATAGACGCTTCATATATCTTGAAAAAAAATATTTTAATTAAAGTGCTTCTTCATTACACGCCAACTAAAAAGAGTGAGCTCCATTGATATGTTAAACTAATCATTTCAAGGTAGGCCCTCTGTTAATGCCTACCACGAAAGCATTCTCCCTCATATCAGAAAACCCTTCCACAATTAATCATTTGTTTTTCTGTGGGGTCACTTAGATTCATAAAACAACGTCTGAATAGGCCACGGTGTGGCATATATTTTAAATACATCACCACTAAATTTCTTGGAACCTGACTATAAAAGAAAGATAACAAAAACCCAAAATTATAAGTAAACCTAAGCGGGAAATACGTTCACGACATGTGTGATCAATATTTGATGATTTAAAAGCAAAAAAACTAGTTCAGACGTCAGCTTTTGATCCCTTGTTTAATATCTAGGGACACTCGAGTAGCTGCTTCTCTTAAGAGTAGCTTCCCCACTTTGTGAAGGGTTATCCCAATTCCTCATGAATCTTCTTTTCATCCCTCTGTTTTTATATCTTGACGAGAATCATCAAACACACAGAATCAATCAGGTTTCTCGCAGAATCATAGGGTATAGATTCTCAGCCTCAGAAGTCTCTCTGGCTATTATAAGAGAAGACTTCTGTTCAGTTTCTATCACTGACATATAACTTGTCAGCAAAAGAAACAGAAGATTAATGGAGGCTAAGACTCAGACATGGGAAGTGATGCCATTTATAGTGATGGTGATCATGGAAGGATGCACTATTGGACTAACTATTTTCGCCAAAAGTGCATTAACTAATGGAATGAGTCCTTTTGTGTTCATTGTATATACCAATTCTCTGGCCACTTTAATACTCTTCCTCTTTTCCTATCTAATACACTCTAATGACAGATCTGTGCTGCCACCTTTTTCTTTTTCCATGTTTATGAGATTCTTGTTCCTGGGAATTACAGGGTATATTCTCTTTCCCAGTTTTAAGAATCAATACTGTTCCATTTGAATATGCTCTGAAATGAATATTTATCATCTTTCTCTTGTTTTTCTCCCCCCCGCCATTGATGGGTTTTGCAGGATAACTTTGTCTCAGACATTCTCATTCCTGGGTCTTGGCTATAGTTCACCGATACTCGTATGTGCGATGGGTCTTTTGATCCCCTCCTTCAATTTCCTCCTCTCTCTCTTTCTCAGGTGGCTTTTGCATGTTTCTAACACTCATTTTCTGGTGCTCCTTTTTATTTTCTGATGATAATCTTCCTGATTCGACTTAATTGATACTATTTAAGGAAGAAAAATTTAAACTTTAGAAGCTCTGCTACGTTATTCCAAGTGATGGGCACTCTGATATCAATAATGGGAGCAGCTCTAGCTGAGTTCTTCAAGGGCCCACTCATAAGGCCCTCTTCTCACCAACTTCGCCATGCTCAGCACTTTTTCATCTTCTCCTCAACCCCAGAGTTCTGGGTTCTTGGTGGACTCTTGCTTGCTGCTGCTTCTTTCTCAGTTTCACTTTGGAACTTTATGCAGGTGCGAATCCTTTTCCAAGAAACTCATAGGAATGCACCTTTCAAGTTTCAACTACTGTACCTGTTTTCATCTGCATATCTTGATTTCTGGTTCTGCATGATCAAACTTCGTTCTTTGCTTCAGAAGGGAACTGTTAAACTCTACCCAGAACCAATGAAGGTGATCTGCTACTATAACTTCCTTGGGACAATCTCAAGTGCAATTGTATCGATAATGGTTGAGAGAGACTCAGATGCATGGAAGCTGAAGCATAAGATGGAGCTTATTCTCGTTGTGTTGACTGTAAGCATTAGTTTATTTATCATTTAGATTCAGAAACTCTTTCATAATGACAGGCCAACACATACTGACCAGGAATCTGATTGTATGGCATATTAAAATCATTATATAGGCTTTATTTGGGGGTGTGATTCGTCCCACCGTCCAAGTCTGGTTCACACGCTTGAAGGGTCCATTTTATTTTCAAATATTCAAACCCTTTGGAATTGCCTATGCAACTATATTTGGGGTCACTTTCTTTCCTAATAGCCTTCATTTTGGAAGGTACCTTAGATTTTTCTCATTTAATATATTATATTCTACATTTGTACGTATGTATATCAATATATGTTCATGTTCAATGCTATTTTTATATTGGTACTAAAATATGTGTTTTCAGTGTTGTAGGAACAACTATAACTGGAATAGGGTATTATAGTGTCATGTGGGGACAAATCAAGGAAGATGAAGACAAAATTGGTTGTGACGAGAGCTCAGATTCCTTGGACAAGAAAGCTCCTCTGTTAAAAGAAAATAAGGAAATGCAAGTATAAACAAAGCTTCAGAACGCTAGAGGAAGTCAATTATTATCCAGAAGCTTCCCCTCTGTTCCCTTGTAATTGGAGCTCTGTGTGTGTGTGTGTGTCTGTCTGTCTGTGTATATATGCGCAAAGGGATTGTCTTTGAGGTTTCATTTGCTGTAACATGTAAATATTTTGAAGTTTTAGATCTAAGTGTTCATATGAAGTTCTTTTGTCCAAACAAAAAAACTGACCCACTTGATCATGGCGGTATATTTAGTGGAAAATTCTTTTAATTGAATGGGAAGAAAAACCTGGATGAGAATACTTGTAATTTTTCTTTTTTTTTAAAAAAAAAAAGAATCAAGAGAAACAGTGTTAAAGCAGTAACATATTAATGGACCCAGTGAGAAAATGAACAGAGTGTTTGATCAACGAACTTGTGATGTGTTTGCACGAAAAGAGTGAATGAAGCAGACAATATTAAGAGAGAAGGAAAATAAAAATAAAAATGGAAGAGCCGGCCAATTATAATTAGATTGAACTTGTGATGTTTCATTTGCTCTGCTTTTGTTTTTTCCCCCTCCGTCTTTTTGTTCTTGTTCTTGTCATTTTTGTACATCTTTATTTATAATTACTAGTTATTTTGTCATAAGTGGAATTTTTAAAGAAGTATTGTTACATATTTATGGAATAAACTATATAAGAAATCATATCATTCATATGAACAGCGCAACTCATTTAACATATCGTATGAGTTATTAGGGTTATAATCATAATTTAATTACTATTAGTATATTGTCATTTTCATTGCTATATATAAGCGACTTATCAAGCAGTTTAAATATATATTATCAAATCTCAACTATTGACTTGACTTAGTATATGTTTGTGTATCCATTTTTCAAATATATTTCCTCCGAGTCTTATATTTAGGATTGAAGAAGTAACACAAACTTGCTCTTAGACATTACTCATTTGCAACATTGTTATTATTCTGAAACTCATCAATAATGGGATAAAAGGCACCAAACAGGAGAATCAATTCATCAATACAATACAGAAGCATGAAGAAAGCCATGTCCTGTGATTTTAACCAAGTCCAAGATAGCATCAAATGGAAGTGGCACAGCCACATTATTTATCAATCCATCTAATAGTCCTTCAAAGGCATATCTACCCTCTCTATGCCTTCTGAATATAGGCATCCACCTCTTGGAAGTTCTTGATTGCAAAGTCCTTGACCATATCTGGATCGGGAACTTCATCGCTTGCCTTCTCATACTCACACCACCACTTCACCAGGCTCCCTTCCCCCTTGGCTTCTAAACTCATGTGTGCCTTGAAAAGCTTGAAGTACGTCAGCAAGTCTCCTCCAACGACACTATAGGACAGTGTCTTCTTAGCATCATCAAGAGTTTCAATTTTCTCTTTTGATGTCTTGACAAGTGAGGATCCTGAAACATAAACATAATCCATCCAAAAAAAAAAGAAGGTTTAAGATGCAAATTGCGCATGTATGTGTCGGAAATGTCCCACGTTGGTGGCAGAAGAGAAGTTAGAAGGCTATAAAAGAGTTAAGGAAAGCTTCAACCATTTTGGGCAAAAGGCCTACTGATCACTATTAAAACCTGCATGATGAAGACTTGCATGATGAAGACTAAGTCCAATAATAATGTTGGATCTATACTCCTTTTATGTAGACTCAAACAAGGCTTACATGATAGCTAGATGTGATACTCACCAAAGATAAACACAGATAAGAATAATCCTTCCTGTGACTAGGGTTTACTTTAGCACCGATAGGGAAATGAAGGTTTTGCTGTTTGAAGCATGATTTTCTCAGAGACCAATGAACAAACAGGATGACTACATTAACAAGAGGAGAATGTAAGTTCATGTTACCTTCACCATAAGTGACGAGGTGGACAGAACCAGCAGACTTGCCATCACCCTCAAGAATCTCAATGCTCTTGTAGTCCTGAGGGCAGGCCTTGGGGAAGATAGTTACATCCCTAATGGTTGCCCAGAACTTGTCTGCAGGAGACTTCACCTGCACTTCTACCTCAAGTTTTCCAGCCGTAGCCATGGAATTCTGTGAAGCAGAAAGGAATCAAGAAATAAAAGAGACACAATGTAGAATGTTAGGAATTGAAAAATGAGGACGAAGTATAAATAGGAATGACGCGGTGCGTGAGGACAAGAGGCATAATAAATTCATTAGGAGCTACTCTCTCTCTCTCCTCCTTATCACTCCCTAGTCTTCAGTTTATAAGTAATAACTACCATTCCTCTCTTTATTTTAGATATAAATAATATCTACAAGTTGTCTTAAATTTTTATAGCAAATTTCTTATCTTATCCTGTTAATTACTTATTTTAGGACTCGATATATTTATTATCTCATTTTTCAAACTATTACCTTTCTCTATCACACATTTTTTTCTTTTCATAATTCTCTTTTTTATAATAATTTCTTATCGTCTTTCTTATACTCTTCTCCCCCCCCAAAATAAATATATTCAAGGGAAAAAACTTCTAATTTCTATTTATTTATTGTTTTTAACTAACTTTTTAATCTATGTAATGGAGTTTAATATTGTTTATAAAAAGGGACGGAAAGAGTACAAGACATCTTCTAGAGGAAAAAAAGTTCATCCTTTTCATAAGGCCTTGTGATAATTTCAATTAGCATTAAATTTTTTCTCCGTATATATTTATATTTAATAAGAGTAGTGAGAGAGAGTAAAAATTACTCCATCCGTTTCTTATTATAAGAGACATTTGATGCTTATGACATGTTTCTATATATAAGAGACACTTAAAAGTTGTCTCTACTTTTTTGTGTTGATTTCCTATTTTACTTATATTTATTATCTCCAACTCACACTCTTCCTCTCTCCCATTTCTCTTTCTTTTAATAATTTAATTGTTCTCTCTCATGCTCTCTCTCCTTATTAATGAGGGCATTTTTGAAAAAAAATAATACTTTTTACACAATAATTGTTCTTAACTAATTTTAACTTTTTTTTTATCAATGTACTTCGGTTATTTGTCTCTTATAATAAGGAACGGAGGGAGTAATATGATGTCGGAATTGAATATATGACTTCTGGTTGTAATTATAAGACTTTATTTGTAGTCTACAAATGAGGTTTTATAAATAAGATTGGAGGTAATAGTTAATAAGGATAATATTAAAAATAAATTGAATTTTATAACAAATTTAATAATTTTAACGATTTTTATCGATACGTGTGAATTTATGATGACTATAAGGAGTAGTTGAACTACCACTCTGTGGAACGGTGGGGGGGGGGGGAGTTGAATTTTGCAGGTAAAATTGGTTGTGAGAAATTGATAGTTGGGACCCAGAAGCAATGTTGTCAAGAGACGGGTAGCTGAGAGTTTTGTATCATATTTATAGAGCGTTTTCATTGTTTATGCTATTTGATTCTTAATATAAAAGTTTGTGTAATTTTTATTTTAATTTTAAATATAAAATCTTAATTTACAAGATGGTCCTCATGAGAAATTGATAGTTAAGACCCCAGAAGTAATGTTGTCAAGAGACGGGTAGCTGAGAGTTTTGTATCATATTTAAAGCACTTTTTCATTGTTTATTCTTAATATAAAATTTTGTATAATTTTTATTTTGATCTTAAATATAAGATCTCAATCTATTTTGTTTTTTTATATCTATATATTTTTCTCAAGATTGTCCTTATGATAATAAAAGTTCCAATCAATATACTTGATTAACAAAGATATTTTAAGAAAAACAACACATATTTATTACAAATAACTAACTTAACTAATTTTTTAATATACTCAAATTAGTCAACTAGTTCTTGTATTAAAGATTAAAGGTAGTAATTAGAATTACTGAAGACTTGATTTTGTTTTTCCTGGCAAAAATAAAGAAGAAAAGGAAAACTTGAACTTTGGGCACTGGCCTGTTGATTGTGTGTTGGCCTAACTGTATGATTGATATGAAACTTGTAATTCTGTAAGTGCATGAATCGCGTCAAATATTCAAGAATAAGTAGAATATTGTTCCACTAACAGAGATTAGATTTAATGAAAGGAAGGGCAACGAATCAAAATTTGAACCCCGCTAAGAGGGACATTACATTTAATATCTGATAGTACATTAAATAAGGGGAAAAAATGTGATATGCTAATGCAACGACAATAACTTTACCAGGGGAAAATATTATAGTTCCCTTTGAGCTATGTGCAATACGTTCCACTAGTCTAGTTGTGAAAAGAGTAATGTATATTGGGTTTTTCAAATTTTTTTATTAATTTATATGTGATATCTTTTTATTTCAAAAATATTTTCTTTTCATTTAATTTATGCTATAGAAATGTATCCCCCTCCATTTACTATTTTGCTGCTGCTCACAAGCCCCATATTTTAAATGGAATTTGACAAAGAAAGTGCGTTTTGAACAGCTTGTTATGCATTTTACATTACATGTTGATATTGATGGGAAAACAAATATTTATATAATCTATATTTTTTATGCAATAAAATCGTTGAGTTATTTGTGCAGTGCCTTCTGTTGTGCTAAACATGAAGTTTTCATATTGAAGTTAATGATAATTTTTTTAAAATATACTGATAATATAAAATTGGTCGACCGTGAAATAATGATATTTCTTATTTTATAATTGATTATGGTTAAGAGTCTGAATAGGTGTGATTTCATTATTTAAGCGTAACAATGTGAGGTTGGTGCAAGAGCAATTGCATGGTGGCATCGGTCGGTGACGTCGCCATGACCATATAAATTATAGTCCCCTTTTCGTTTTTGGGGTGAAATACAGTCCGTTAGTTTTAGCGAGAAATAGCAAATGGGCCATCCAAATTAATTTTTACAATGTGACAGGCGTGTGACATCGAGGATCTCACTACTTCCCATAGTTTATTTCGGTCTCAATTTATTTATAAAAAAAAAACTAAAATACCCTCAAAAATATTAAAAAATAAATAAGAGTAGGTGAATTTTAAAATTTTAAATTAGACCCGAGGTACTATTTTGAAATTTTAAAATAGTGAAGTGACAATATTGTTCTTATGTACCAAAAAAAAATATTGTTCTTATTCTCGGTGACTACTTTCATATAGCTATTAACTACTCTAGTTTAACTATTGACTACTTTTGTTTTCAAAGTTTCGGTGACTATTTTTATATAGCTATTAACTACATAAGAGTAGTAAATAACTAAACAAAAAGTAGTCACTAGATCTCTAATAATACTTAATGTATTTTTTGAATTTTTGAAACAAAAGTAGTCAATAGCAAAACTAGAGTAGTCAATAGCTAAATAAGAGTAGTCGCCAAAATTTTAAAAATGAAAATAGTCAATCACAATATGAGAGTAATCAGTAGTTAAACAAGAGTAATTATTATAGTTCTAAAAATAAATGTAATCAACAACTAAAAAAAAAGTAGTCAATGCATAAAAAAAGAGCAGTCACTGGAGTTCTGATGACATGTCGCCAGAGCTTTGGCGGCTAGAAGTGCTGAGAGGGAAGTATTAAAAAAATAGGAAAAAAATAGTGTTTGTGTAATTTTACCAAGATTCAAAAATTTCAAAATGATACCTGGGGTCAGAATTAGGATTTTAAATTCACTTACCTTCATTTGTCCTTTAATATTTTTGAAGATATTTTAGTGTTTTTTTTCCTTTAATTTTTGACTACCATTTTTATTGCTATCTCCGATCCTAATTATAAGACCTTATTCACAAGAGGTAGTATTTAACAATATAAGTTAATCATATTATTCCTTTTATTTTTTTTGCCAGCGGTTGATCATATTATTTGAAATGTAGATCTTGTGTTTATTATTGCGAAGCCGGTGTGATTGACCAATTTATTTTATTTCTGGGAGTTGTAAAACTAAAAGGTCAAAAGTAAAGTATTTGTCCAAAGTTGCTTATCATAAATATGTTTACGTAAATCAAAACAAAATTTATTTCACACGTTTATCCTGTAAAACATAAATCATAAATAAAAAACGACTTCTAAAGACTCCAATAGTCATTCCGAGCAAACTCATACAATCGTGTGTATTTTACGATTTACAAAAGTGATTTTATTTTTTACTGCAGGCACAGTAGGGGGGAGTTTGGCATCCCATATAAGCATTTAAAAAAATATGTTTATGCAAGTAAAAGTAAAACTCTTTTCACATACTTATCTGGAGCTTTGTATCATTGGATGAATGATTAGCTGCATTTTTGTCACCTCATATTTCATCCATCCCTCTCACCCCCGGACTGCTCTTTACTTTGCAACTCTGATCTTATGTCACTTAAAACCAAATTTAATTACTCTTGTTAATGCAGTAGATGATGCTTAACCAGAGATCGATCTCAAGGAACTCAAATGTCTAATAGTGTTGTTAAGTGATTGAGTCACAAATTAGGGTAGAAATTAGGTGAATGCATTGGCAACTAATATGAAATCATTTATGGAACTTGAATCAAATGCTACTAAACAGAAATTCAAAACTTCAGAGCAGAGAATGTTTTGAGCTTGGAAATCAACGAGATGAATGATTCCTAGGAGATATAACTTTGCCTTCACAGCCTTTTTTGCATTAATTAGAGTTTAAAAGCTTTAATTGAATTGATTTCTAATGAGATGAGATTGATTAAATGGAGATTCAGCTACTTCCAAAAGAAATATCAACCAATACTTCTCAAGAACTCAATCACAATGTATAAATCCATAACTAGACCTAGCTACAGAATCACACATCATTACTCTAAATCAAGAAAATAACCTTTGAATACAATTAACCAAATCTCAAATCACAAAAGTAGATAGACATGAGTCTGAATCCAGAAACAAAGATTGACAACACAATCATAATGTCACTGAAATTAAACACCTACAAACTCTAAACTCTTCCCTGTTAAAACTATAGCTTGGGCTCCATTATAGGTCCTAGAAATCCTTGGAGCTTAGCTAGACATGGAGGGTGGAAGATTCAAGTTGGTGAATGTAAACTTTATCGCAGCAATGGTGATGAATGGAATGTGGCAGATCTGTACAAGGATTCTGAGAGAACAAAAAAAGAGATGAAGATGAAAAACCTCTCTCTGAAAAACTGAATAATCCTCCCTAAATACTTCACTCACTTGTAACTAATGCCTCCCAACTGAAATTAGTTCAGGATCCGCATGCTAACCAAAATAGCTCCAAGATCCAGTTCCATTCCTTCTCCAGAATCTATCGCACGTTCTTCTGGTTTAAATTGCTGATATCCGTCATCCATTGCAGCACCTATGATCATCCTCCTCGGCGCACGTCCAAAACTGTGTCATTTAGATGAGTGACTTTGAGCTGCCTATTGAACCAAATTCGCCGCGGTGCTTATTCAAATCCGCCGTGGCACCTTTTATAGAAAGTCTGCCATTTTTGCACACTAAGTCCCTGAATGTTCCCTTCTTTGATTTCTGAACCTGAATTCTCATGAAATTACAAAACGCTCCTTCCAAGTAATTATTACTATTTCATCACAATTAGTTTCAAAATTAAACATATAATTTCATAAAAATCACACTAGAATCAATGAAATACAGAGATATATGAGATATCAAACTCTCATTAGAGGCTTTACATCTATCATCCTCGCAGGAGAAAGAGAGAGAATGAAGTAGAGGACGTACACAAGTTTTTACGGTTCCTCAAATTCTCTATGTTACGATTTTTTTAGGCTAATTATTTTTTCCTTCAATCCACTTACTTGCCCAAAAAAGCAAAAACAGAGATATTCATATGATTTCCTCTGCCTGCACACAGGAGAGGTGCCTCTGCTACCCAACACCCAAGGAAAAAACCAGACTGGACCGGCCGGTTCAACCGGAAAATCGGTGAACCGGTGGTTGGTTTGGTCTGGTTTGCTAAAAAAACTAGTGCTGGGATGAACTGTTTTTAAACCGATTCGACTGATAATAGCCGGTCAAAACCGAGTAGGTGGACGGTTAGATGGGTTGCTTGGTTCGTAATTTTTTTTTTTAAAACCTCCAATCCTACAAAAGGATGTCGTTTAACATTGGAAAAAAAAAATCAGACAGCCAAGTCAAAATCAAAGGCAAGGCTCCCTACTCACATGTAAGAGCCATGAGAAATAAAAAGAAAGTCCATCTGAAAAACAGAGAAAGAGGGTGAGAAAGAACAGAAGGAAAATAGAGGAAGAGATACAAAAAATAACTTACTGGAAGGGAAAACTCCTGAAAAATCATGATGAAAAATGAAGTGAAATTTTTAAAAGGTAAAGAGCATGGAAGAGGGAAGAGAATATGCTTCAGGAGGTGAGCACTCAAGTGTCGTTGTGTGAGATGAAGATCGGAAAATTGAGAGAGGAAGAAGCTCCAATAAGGCCACAGTCCAGGATTCAAAATGAAAATGAAAAGATGGACAAGGCAATAATGACAGAGTTAACGTGTTGCAGGTAGTATTAGTACTCTTTTTCTTCCTTTTTTCATTCTCCAAAGCTCAGTCATCCACTCCCTATGTTCATTTAATAGGATATTTTTAAATATTATTTTTATTAAAATATTTTTATAATAAAAATGAATATTTTTGAAATTTTATTTAAATTTTTTTTAAATAATTACCGGTCTGACCCCAGTTCAACCCTAATCTGACCTATTAACCTTTAACCCACTATCTCAACTGATTTAGTACTCAATCAGGTTTTTGTTCCTAAACACCTCCCCGAACAAAAAAAACTTTTGTACCACTTTTGGGTCCAGAGAGTATCTCAAAAGGGAGGGGATAACAGCTGATCCTACTTTTGCTAGCAATTACTTGGGCCTAGATAACATTTTGAACGGTAATTGTGCTCTGCAACAACAAGATACATACAGTGGCAAGTCAGAAATGGAATTTATGTCAACTTCTTCAATGATAAGTGGTTATTTCCAGATTAAAAAATAAAGGAGTTGTGTTTAAGACCTTTATCAAAGGGGAGAATGGTTCGACAGTAGTTGATTGGGTTGCTCATGGGTCATGGGATTCCACGAGGCTTGGTACTGAAACAACGCCTTATAGCTAGACTCCCACCATTATCAAATTTGGAAATGACGTGATGATGTGGAAAGGTACTAGCCATGGTAATTTCACTGTGAAAAGTGCTTATTTCTTGATTGAGAGGAACCCTCCTAATTTATATAGCTCTACTTATAAATTGATTTGGCATTGGCCAGGAGTTTAAAAAAATAAGAGTTTTTATGTGGTTAGTCTATAATAATAGATTACCCACTGATGCTTCACATAGTAAGTGGTCTGCCACATCCGCTTCATGTCATTCTTCTAATTTAGAGGTTGAGGATATCTTACATGTGCTTGGAGATTGCCAATATGCTACATAGATGTGGTTACAACTTGTGGATTCTAAATTTCATAATGCCTTCTTTGCTGTATCTTTGAGAGAATGGATTACCTTGAATCTTAAAAAGAAATTAGGAAGACATTTGTTTTCAAGGTGGAATCTTATCTGCGAAGTTGCTTGCTGGACACTTTGGCTATGGCGAAACAATACTATCTTTATGAATGATTTTGTGAAACCAGAAAAAATCCTGCTTTCACTATTATGCAGACTTGGAAATTATTTGTGTAGATAAATGAAACCCCTACTATGGGGAATCAATCAATGTCTAGTAGCTCTATTAAATGGCAACTCCCCCTGTTGATTGGGTAAAAGTCAATGTAGATGGGGCAATGTTAGCATCAACAAGTAGAGGAAGCTATGGAGGAGTGATAAGAGATGAATATGGGAATTGGATTGTAGGGTTTTCACAAGCTCTTGGTTTGTGCAGCGTTCTTGAGTTAGAAGAATGGGCTGTGTATAAAGGTCTCAAATTAGCCTAGGATATGGGGTTTAAAAAAATAATTCTTGAATCTGATTCAAAAAAAGCGGTAGACATAATTGTTGGAAATAGGAACAAGTCCATCTACAGTCTCATGATCATTCAGATTATGAATATGCTAAAGCTTCATTGGGAGGTGAAAATCACTAGACAGTAAAACCGAGTAGCAGACTCTCTTGCAAAGGACAGGTTATCCAAATCTACTTTTTTGGCTTCATGTCCTTCTCATCTGAGGGCGTTAGTTTCTGAAGAGTGTTTGGGATCTAGATCCCTGCCTACTTAATTTGCTTTGTTTTGGGTGTTGCCCTCTTATGTAACCAAGAAAAAGAAAAAGAACATAGAAGTAATCAAAACAATTAAGAAGATGTTTTAATGGAATCAAAACTATTGTTTTAAAAGTGATTTTACGATATACGGAATAAATATGGAGAAGTTTATCTTGATTTGTGAAAAAATGTTTTTAAAAAAGCACTTTTCTTGATTCCCAAATACCCTTAAATTTAGTAAAAAGAGCTAGTCTATCACAATGTAATAAATCGAGGTTTGAATTCGTACTGAAAGAAGTTTCTGATAATACCTCAAGCAAGATTACCTCCAATAAAAAACTATCTGCACTTAGCCATAAAAAAAAAAACATCGAGAAGTGGATATGACACTATATTTTAACTCAAATCTTAAATCACTGATTGCATAGGTCCTTTTCACTTGTACGTTTCTTTTCTAGTCCACCGATATAATACTTTTCCACAAATCAAGCCAAATCTACTCACATTTGACATCTTAACACTGTTCATGGAAGGAATAGGAAGGATAAGCCAGAACCTTATAGGGAATTTCATTTATAATCATATTTTAATGTTAAGGGTAATTTAGTCAATTACTAGACTATCATTTCTATTTTTTTTAAATAATCCATTCCAGTACGCCAATTTAGGGGAAGAGCAGCAATAGCTTTTTGTTCTGGAATATGGATCCCAACCCCAAGGGGTCACATGGTTTGGAGTTCCTTCATCGCATTTTCCGGAGGCAATGGGTTCCAATTCGGGAGTAAGCTTCCATTCGTTTCTTTCAGGGGAAAAAAAGCCTTTATTCTCTATTATGTCCTTTGCTTCCCCAAAACTCCATTTCAAATTCAAACAAACAGGCCACAAATACATAATTATGCACCTTTGACCATTAACATCAACCAAACGTTTTTATTATTTTATATTTTCATTCAATGCAAGTAATTAATGACATATAGTATAAGAAACAGAGTTAATTCTTTCTACCAAGAAATGTTCATCATCCTCCCTATTTTCTACAACCCCTCATAAATGTTATTCCACGCATGCATGACTTTTCCGACCTTATTTTCACTATTAGTTTGCCTGCAAGTTTAATCAATCTTTTGGCTTGACAGCTATATAAAATATACTATATGCTTCCTCCCTTTTCTTCTGTATATCTTTTTACCTTCCTTTGACGTAGACTCGCTGGAGATGGTACCCGACCCGGATCCGATTCCAGATGGTAACTGACCTTGGGTCCCACGTTCATGGTGTATGGTTTATTATCGGTGTCCAAGGCAAAGTCATAGTCAATTGCTGACGATGGAGGGTAGACATAATTGATAACACTTGACAGTTACACCATACATAAGAAGAAAGAGAACATAGAAACAGGTTCAAACATTTGCTTCCCTTTATTAGTTCATATAGTATTCTAAACATGCATCACTATGAAGAATTCAACGAAACCTAAACTGATCTGAATCCAATTAGGTAGGACTAAAAAACCGCAAAAATCTGTGAACTAGTATTTAATACGGCTACGCTCTTAAAATTTGAACTCAAGACTTCTGATTAAGTTAATACAATTCCCATTAGTTAAACCAAGATCTCGGTGTTTTCAAATATAATTTTTTTCTGCAGTGAAGAGAACAAATGAAAAGGCCCTGCCAACCCTCACCTCATTTTCAATTTCCTTGTAAACGGTAAGACGTAATAAGTGATGATAATGGAGAATGAGGTTGCAGTTTGCATTTCCTTTTCATACTATAAGCACAGCCCCACCACCACTTCTTCCCACCACCTATAGGTAAGCAAGCCCCATACCTACTTTTCCTTTCTCAGGCCTTCTCTTTTCCTTAAAGCACATATCTCTGTTTCTCTCTCTTCCTCCTTGTGCTGCTTCTGTCCCAGAAAAAATGCCAGGTTGTTGTGAGATTTGTTGTTGAGTATTATTCTAATTGAACTTCACTTGCTCCATACGTACTCCTTAAATTATTCCCTTGCTATCCAAATCCTTATATGGGATATTCTCCAAAACGCATGTAAAACATTCCAGTGTGATCTTACTTGTATCAATGAGGGTGTTATGGGATTAAACATCTCCATCCAATTACCTGTTTCCTCTGTTAGAATCTGCAGGTAAAACCCTCAAACAGAGAAAGAAACATTGAAGGTAGGTTCATCATGCCATTTGGGTTGGTCTCAGCCTGGAACAAGCGTCGCAGAAGCAAGTCTCAGGACCATACAGACCCCTGTATGTTTCTGTTTTCTCCTGTTTTTCTACTCTTTTTCTAATGCTACTTGTGCCAAGAGTGTTGTTTCTTTGTGCAACAACCTTAAAATTTAGATACTCATTTCAGGGATTTACAAACCTCTGGAGTTTTGGCAACTTGAAGAACAAGCAACCCGGCCCACAAAAAGGCAGCATGGGTCATCAGTATACACACTCAAGGAGATGGAAGAGGCAACAGGATCATTCAGTGATGATAATCTGCTCGGAAAGGGAGGATTTGGCAGAGTGTACAGAGGCGCTTTGCGTTCTGGAGAGGTAATATTTTCTGGATATAAGTTCCTAGCTAGAGGAAACTCATCATGATTCCTGAACTTCTTTTAATACTGATTCAATAAACAAATCGGGCTTTAGAGCTTTTAAACTGTTAGTGATACCACCATTTAATATAAACAGTAGAAAACAGTAATTCATGGCAAAGTAAACCAACAAGATTTTGTAACAACATGCGAAGACATGTTAACATGTTATTGTCTTCCTCTACAGGTTGTAGCAATCAAGAAAATGGATCTGCCAGCAATTAAAGAAGCAGAAGGAGAGCGAGAGTTCCGTGTTGAAGTTGACATCTTGAGTAGACTTGACCACCCGAATCTTGTTTCTCTAATAGGCTATTGCGCTGATGGAAAGCACCGGTTCCTGGTGTATGAATATATGCATAACGGGAACCTGCAAGATCATTTGAATGGTGTGTCATGTGCTCAAACCCATATTCATGTCAAAAATCCTAATATAAAACTCCTACTAATGCATGCCTCATTTTAGGAATTGGGCAGAGAAAAATGGATTGGCCTCAAAGACTCAAAGTGGCACTGGGAGCAGCAAGAGGTTTAGCATATCTCCATTCAAGTTCTGCTGTTGGAATTCCTATTGTTCACAGAGACTTCAAATCCACCAATGTTCTCTTAAATGCCAATTTTGAACCCAAGGTATAGATACGCTCCCAACCAAAGCGACTCGCAATATTCCTAAAAATACTATGTACCGAGATAAAATTAATTAGCTGTTTTCTTTTTCTTTTCTTTTGGTAGATATCTGATTTTGGGCTAGCTAAGTTAATGCCAGAGGGACAGGAGACACACGTGACCGCCAGAGTGCTTGGGACATTTGGTTACTTTGACCCTGAGTATACATCGGTATGCTTCTATGCATTTCTCCACTTGATTCAACACTATTTAGATTAAGTTTCTGCTGGATTTTTTAAGTGAGACCTACAATTGAGGATGAAACTATACTCCAATACATAACATTAAAGGGGGAAAATACTCATTAATAGTTGTAATGCAATAGACTTCCCACATCTAAATCATATCTTTAGGAATTTAATGATGCCTCAAAACAGGATTATATGCACAGAATATCCAGGAATTCAGTTTTTCATCGTTTCATCATAACTGATTAAGGCTGTATATCAACATTTCCAAACTTCTCTAAGTGAGTTTTATCAATGAATGAACAATAGGGGAACGACTGTTAATCGCGGCTGTGTTGATTAAGTCCACTATAAATACAGTGCCAACTTAAGTATTAGCCAGCAAAACCAAACCGAACCTCAATGCCAATACATTACGCCAACTGATAGAGAGCAGAAATAGGTCAACTTTTAAAATTGCGGTCCACTTCAGAAGTATAAGGATGAAATAATAACAGGAGTTTTTCACTATTGCAGATAAGTCAGGTTAACAGTTCCCCTCTAGCATGGGCAAGGGAAGACGTTCCCATTCACTCAATCTTTTGCCTTTGTAATTATTACTCAACAATTTTTTTTTGTAGCCGACCCCATCTAGTGGGATAAGGCTTGTTGTTGTTATAAAGTAGGGGCACAGAGAAATTTTATACCCACAAAATCTCTAATTTATGAGTCTTTTTACCAAGTAGGTTATCTTTGTAATGGTGTTTTCAATTCGTAGGAAATAGTCAGTTTGAATGACGAGCTTAAATATGTCTCACTCAACACATCAGTTTGGACTAAACAAAATCACGTCTAAGCAACGAGGACCTTATGTATCTTGTTTGTAGACGATCTTGAAACCAAGTTGCTTTGTTCATTTCTCTTTTTACATTACAAGTGCCCCTCCAATGCCATCGATTCAGACCTTAGATGGATAAAATAATAATAAAAGCCTTCAATAAAGGTTTGTGGAAAATCCCCTTGTTTCAGAGACTCAGAGTGAAAAGAGACAATTTTCAGAACCTTTTTAAATAGCTCAAGATTTTACGTCAAAGGTTTTTAGGCATGTTATCAAAACTTGGCTGATCATTGATTAAGTAGTTCACAGTACACAACCAAAATCTAATAATCAAGATTCCAGTTTAAAGTTTCATGCAGTTGTTGTGATGCTTGAATATGAGCTTCATTGAACACAATCCAAATAAGTGGCGCGACGACAAGTGGTACCTTTTATCACGTAATGGTAGTAAACTTGACATTACCTATCTATTTCTTTTTCTCTCAATGAAACATAACATTGCCCTATCACTCAAAAGCCTACATGTCCAGGGACAATGAAGCAGTATTGTGTCCAGATATTGCCACCCAAGATTTGACAGCATCTAACAATTAATTTATTTCCTTTGACAACAGACGGGGAAACTCACTCTACAAAGTGATGTTTATGCTTTTGGAGTTGTTCTTCTTGAGCTTTTGACAGGACGTCGAGCTATAGATTTAAACCAAGGTCCAAATGATCAAAACCTTGTATTACAGGTAAAAGAAAATATACATACTGAATGTTTCCTTGAGGATGTCAAAGCAACATATCAACCTAGAGAGTCATCGGCGCTATTACTTTCATTCATTCCACAACATTTGCCATTAGTAATAACTAGCTATTTTTCGTGACTTTCTTTCCTTTGTAACCCAATTTTGTCCTTGCATCCCTAAATATGAGTGGCAATTGTCTGCATTCTCATCGTAAAACATTCTGGTTTACATGTTTTAAAAGGGTTCGGGTTGATATTGTTCACATTGACATACAGGTGAGGAACATACTGAATGACCGCAAGAGGCTCCGCAAGGTGATAGACCCAGAAATGGCTCGAAATTCTTATACCATCGAGTCCGTAGCTATGTTTGCCAATCTTGCATCACGATGTATCCGTACTGACAGTAGTGAGAGGCCTTCTATGGCAGAATGTGTAAAAGAGCTGCAAATGATAATCTATACTAATTCAAAAGGCTTGGCAATGGTTATGCATAGTTTGAGAATGATCTAGTGAAATCCGATGTTTAGCAACCAGGTAAATGATGGTTTTCTATGGAGAATAAAGACAGCTATCATTCAGACAAGAAGCTAAATTATGGCCAGGAAGAAGTATTTGGCATAATTATATATGATGCATTGCTAATCTGGATGTTCCTAAAGGAGCCTCTCCACATCTGTTCTCCCACTCCCATCCCTCTGTCACAGGACAATAGTACCCACCGGACCAATACAAGAACAAACCACTTTTCTGGAAAATGTCCATCTACTAACATTACCATTTTGCTGCGTTGGAATTACTGACTTGATTCCACAGATTGGAAGAACATTACTCAAATGTAGAGACATACTTATAATATCAATATTTGATTGCATCAAAAAAATTCAAGGTGATTAGCTTTTCCATACTTCATGCGCTCTAGTACTACTGAGTTTCATCAAGAAACATGTCCCTAACTCAATTACTATATTTTTTTGAGGAGGGACATTACAAGATGATCAACACCATAAAACCTATTATTTTGTATTAAAAAGTTAAGTAATATTGACTGTTTAAGAAGAAAGTGTAATTCGCCAAACTAAAGGGGAGGAAACCCAGAAGACTAAATGTGATTTACCTGCTATACATAGTTTCTCAGCCCTATACATAGGGGGATTCAGGTAGGGATCCCTGAACCACTCATTTGATCCCTATTCATAATTCAACCCACCATGATGATTGTTGCTACTGCTTCTGAAATATGAAAAACACGGAAATAAGAAAATCTATCACAGGGCACATTCAAGCATATAATACTGAGGGAGTTCAATTGAGAAAAAAAAAAAAAGAAACAGAGCTTCCAACCAAAATTTGACAACGACAGTATGGCTTTAACCAAATAATTTAAACCCTTGCCTGTCCTCATGCAAACGTTTCTGTATCAGATTCTGATGCGGCTGACTCTGGAGGGTTACTCAAGAGAGGAAGTTTCTTGCGCATCAGGTGCTTGCGTCTCTGCAACATCAGCAGAACTAATACGCTATCTGTCTTTACAATTTTGTAGTCTGCCTTTTTATACATGTTAAGCGGAGCTGCATCAATCATTCTACAATGCAAATAAACTTCTCTTGAGGAACTCATCTGAGAAATTAGCTCCTCGCCTGCCTTTAGAAGATGCCAACCAATGCCCCTCCTGCAAGGAAATATCAGAAACAAAAAAACTTAGGATGCAAACTTCAAATACAGTGTCATCCAAAACTTAAATCAGACGAACTAAAGGGTTTAAAAGGAGGACTGCTTGGGACTTTTGAGAATAACATTATGTTCTAGGTTCCACAGCATGTGTATCATCGTGGAACAAAGTTGATAGAAATGGTACAGAAATGAATTCAAACAAAAAATTAAAACTAAAAAAAATTCCTATTTCTTGTTCAGAGTGTACATGCTATGGAATGTATAAGACTCATCAAACAACACATTGATTTGAAAATTACAGAATAAACCATCTAAAAAAGAAAGAAGAGAAAGAAGGATGACATTGATGACAAGAATCTCGGGCTTTTTGCTTACATTATCTATTGTTTTCAATTTAAAGGGATCACATCATGACATGCAAAAGTGGCAGCACGACCATGGAATTGCAAACTTACTCAACTTCTTGAAATCCAACATTTGGAAACAGGAAATCATATACATGTGGGCTGATACTCTGACCAAAGGCATGACCCTGGGGATGATGCCATTTGATGATTGCGATAATGATATTACTATCACCATAGTGGGTGATGGCATGAGCAGTTTCATTGTTTGAATTGCATGTTTCCTAATTCAAATTTCGAATTGCTACAGATAAAAGACACATCTGGAACTAAGCCAGGAGCAAGTCATACTTGTTTTTGTCCTCTATCTGTCCGCAGACAAGTACACCCAAGTTAGAATTGGAGAATGGACATACAAAAATGCATAGATTGAAAGACGAGTTGAGGATGGAGATATAAGATAAACTCAATGCATAAATGCATGGACTGAAAGACTAGTTATTTCAAGTTCTCACGATTCGATAAAGATTTTAATGATTAGAACATATTCAAACTATCTCATTTGGGGTTTTTTGTGTGTATTTTGGGGCAGGGGGGTTTCAAATTACAGTGCATGGAGGGATTTACAGAAGTCAAGTAGAAGACACAAAATAGCATCTTAAGCTGACAATAACAAACTAACTTTTCCATATACGACTGTTAGGCCTATGTGTTGCACAAGATAAATCAACGAACAAGCCCTCAAGATTCTGCCCAGTTCAATGTTTCCAACCGACAGTATGAATCACTATCAATCAAGTGACTTAGTTCATCACTTCACCAATTTAAGCCTTGTCTGAGCCGGGATACCGATTTTCCAATAACAAAGTATAAGCCCATGACGCTTTTAAATTATTGCAGTCGGAAGTTTAGAAGGCCCCAGAGAAGAAAAATCGAAAAAATCCCTTTTTCTAGACAAGGATCAGGCATACATACTGTGACAGTGATAAATTCGACAAAGAGCATTAATCCAAAAGAGACCCAACAGGTAACTTATTTAATTGATAAACTATTAAGGCAAAGAATACCTCCTAAAAGACTTTTTACGGCCATATTACTTATGTAAGGCGAATCTTTGGGAGGCGTTGGTGTTGGAGGAGAAGCATTGGCACCCATCTTGTTAAAACAAACCTCCACGGTCCCTGCCAACTGCACTTCTTGTTCTTCACCACCTTCCCCAGTTTCTTTGTAAAAACCGATAAGTGTAGCCATGTGCGGCATTTGAATTTTTCTCTCCATCAAGTACTGCCTCACCAAAAACTTCAACACAGAAACATAACCTACGGGTAATACCATTGACTCAGCAAAGGATTCGGCAAGCAACCCAATGGTCATGTCCATTTCCTCCGCCCCCATTACCCGAACCCACAAAGACCCAGATTCCAATTCCTTAAAATATAGGAAATTTTGAAGGAATCTAAGCTTTTCGAGCTCTTCATTACTCAGAAATCGCCCGGTGCGAAAGGGGTCTTCGTGGTGCGAAGGGGTTGGGGTTGTGGGTGTTGTTGAAGAGTGGGACGAAGAGGAAGATGAAGAAGACTTGAAGCTGCACAAGCCCTCTCTATGGAACGTAGTAAGTGGGTATTTATAGATGGGTGATAACCGAGTAAAGAAACGAGATTGCAGAGGTCCAGAGAGAGTATTGGGGCGGAGGCGACAGGGATAAAGAAGATTTTGTGGATCCAAAGGAAGGGAGAGGGAAATTGCTGCAGCCATGGAGTGAAATGGGAATGTTGCTTGCAGGGGTAGCAGAATTAGATTTCAGAAAGTATGCGAAGTCATGAGAATAGCAGCAGAAACGTATGTCACCATTCATGGGTCATCTTGGGATAAAAGAGAAGTGGTGAAACTGGAAAGCAGGGTTGTGAACGAAATCCAGCCACCTAATTTAACTCGACACTGGATCCATCCAAGTCCTACTTATGACCAGACAGGTGACTTATACGGCCCATCTTCATAGATATCTTTACGCAAACATGCATATGTTCATCAGAGATGTACTTTGCTCTCTTCTTCCGTTAAGCAGAGATGTACCTTTCTTTGTGTTATCGAAAAACGGAAGAGATATCAGATATGCCTTCCCTGCTCATAATCTAAAGCACGAATCTAAGCTGATTATTAACTCCACAGTTATGTTTTTTTTTCCCCCCAACCATAGTTTATGCTTTATTGTGAACTTGATTTTGTTATATACATAGATTGATGTCTCGTTGGCGGAGAAAAAAAAAAATTCATGACTGATATGGATACTGTCAATTTATACATAATTATACAATTTCGATTTGATTATATTCTGCTTTAATATTTTTTTAAAAAAATACATATAGTTTAAATTATAATTGTGATCATTGTTTTATTTTAAAAAAAGAAAATATAAATATTTTAGTTTAATTTAAAGAAATCAAAAGCAATATAATTTTTCATCTTTGGAGATGCATAAAGGATTTGTCTTCAGAAAACTTTAACTAAACAGTCTCGATTCTCAGGCTGCTAAATTACTAAAATCAGTTTTTATATCAATGTAAAACGCCAGATTAATTCAACGGGTAGAAATTAGAATTATGTATATCAAGAGAATCCAAATTCGTGTGATATTATTGGCATAGACAGCAGGAAAACAAAAAAAGCAGAATAATAACTGGTAGTTTCAAGGATTTAATGCGTGCGTAATTAAATTTGCTTAAATCTTACAATTACTAGTAAGGACAAATATTATTTTAAAAACAATAAGAATTATTTTTAAAACTAAGAGAACTTTTCTCATGCTGTACAAATAAATATTTTTTTCCTTCAATCCATTTCCCCATAATTTTGGAATTGAAAGCGAGAAATAGAGATGAGAATCTCTTTTACATTCCTGCGCCAAGTATTGGAATCCATTCTCATTTTTTGGGAAATTGAATTTTACCATCATGCCCCCACAAATATATGGAAAACTACAATATGTAAAAACACCAAAAACAAAAGAAAGAAAAATTTAATATTTTGCACAATATCTCTAGTTAGTCTGTGCCAAATAAATTTTTTAAGCAGATTAAGCTCCTGTGAAATCTGGGTACTTTACAACCTGGAGGAATTTTTGTGAGTAAAACGAACAGTACCCAACATTGATGACTACCCAATGAAGCAAGACAGAGAAAAATTGGCCAAGCACTTTGGGCAACTTCCAGCAATCCAGCTTCACATTCCTAATTTAAAGCATTTTGTACGTTTGGAGATCAGCCACCAACCTCATAATAAATTCCGAAAATACTATCATTGCCTCCTGGTAGAAACTGGTTCTTACCTTTCCATTTCCAATTTCCCTCTTTAAAATCAAATACAGGCGTTTCCAAATCCTCTTCCTTTCCTTTCCACCATACGGAGGAATCAATAAACCAATAATGAATCATTCACTCCCAAGAAAAAAAGAATTGCCTCTCCCCTACATGGAGGAAAGCATTCATAAATAATCACAGAGCCAAATCAGCAAACAAGCGAGAAATAGAATACCTCATTTCATACTGTCCTCATTCTCCCATTTCTTCACCATTTGCAGAAAAATTTCATTCCATGTGTCTATAGGACCTGGCCAACCAATGAACACAATCATTCTGAACACGTTCTTGAGCTCCATTTGCAAATGGAAAAGGATTCATATAAGGACCTGGATGCCCATCTGGTCTCATCAATGCTAATTTTGTCACATCCAATGCTTCTGATCTAAACCCTCTATGGTTATTCTTCTTAGCTTTTTCTTTTGCAGCTTCCACTTCTTCTATCTCAATCTTTCTCATATCACTATCCATTCCCTCTAGTTCCTTTTCTCCCTTTCGGTAAGGCTTAGTCTTTGGACAAGCGCCTGCTTTATCCCACTCACCTTCAAAATGTGAAGGCGAAAATGTTGTCACTGTCACATCAATTTCTTCCCTTTTTGCTGATTTCTTCTCAATGATGCTATTAAGGGCAGTTCTTAAGGCGTTTCTTAACACATCGTAGAACCCTATCTCTGTGTGGTTCAGACCAGGACAGTAATGGCAACCTAAGACCGAATCAGCCTCGTAGTAAACGGCAGGATGCAAGAACCAATGCCCAATAGACAGCACAATCATGTCCATTTGATCCATTTCGCTTGCCCATCTCTCATCAACAATATCCAGATATAGCTTGTTATGATTTGGTCCTGTGCTTGATTTCTCAATACCTTTCACAAGAAAGGGAGACCAGTAAACTGAGAGACTCGCATTGTGAGATGGGAAGAACCACCTGCGAAATTTGTTGTCGTCACCGTTTCGGTATACGAGGTTAGGGGTTGACGCAGTGGCAAGAAGGCAAAGAAGGGACTCTAGCTGATTTCTGGCCATGGAATCTCCGACAAAGCTAAGTGTTTGTTCTTGAGAAGTTGTAGAAAAGCTGTAGGTTCGAATCTGGGGAGATTACATTGAGTGGGTTTCCATCTCCAGTAAAGATAACCCAGATCTGGTCTTCCATGGGCGATGCAGTTCTGGCCTTGTTTAATTGTACCACAAGTCGAACTATTATACAGAGGACCTCTCTGTCACGAACCCACTTGCCATTGAAGTAGTCACATGGAAAAATCGAAGCCTGCTCAGCTCTAGCTGCTTCTGCAATGAATATAGTCCCCAAAAAAAAACATCTTTCTGATTAGAATCTTAGACAAACAGAAAAAGGAAGGGGGAAACCCATGAATGATGAAATAGTTGTACCTGAAGAAGAAGATGGTGGTGAGGAGGAGGAGAGTGGGAGGAAGCGATGAAGAGGGTGGAGTGAGGGAGGTCGGTGGTTGGAGAAGGCAGAAAAGGAAGAGGGAAAAGAATAAGCGAAGGATAGCAATGGGAAGCAGAATATAGAGAGCCCATGGAAGCAATTTCTTGGTGAGACGAAGGGTTTGATCTTTGAATGAGTTGAGTGTTACCATTTTTCGCCAAGGCAAGGCCTTCTTGCTTCGTTCCCCTTTTCTTCTGCAATTTTCAAACTTTTTAATGTGGGTCTCTGGTGTCTCTCTACTCTCTAGGGTGGCGCTGAAAAGCGAATGAGCTCCAGATTCACAGTAACAGCAATTCCGCTACATATGTTCTATCTTTTTATCGCAGAAGCATTGTTCTTCCACTCTTGTCCTCTCTCTCTATCCGTCTGAGTTAATCATCACAGAAACATCTCTTCCGAAAGTGAAACTGCGAAGGAGAAGTGAAAGACATGTATATGCTATAGTATCTACTACTTCTTTAGAGGGGGGAGGGGGGAATTGATACTGAAAACAACACAATTTCCGTCGGGTTTGGGTTACTTAATCCAATCCTGAACTAAAAAGCTGTAAAGTTTGATTCATTTATTAAACTGAGATTCACTGGACTTACTAATAAAAACAAATCTAAGAAAATTTGCCCACTTGGCATCAAAATATCGGACTGGGGACTCACGTTCATTATTGAAGTTGACGGTGATGTTCGCCCATAATTGTAATAACTTTATTTTCATGTGTTATACTTGAGATTAAATTTGAAGGTTAATTAATGGAAAGAGAATTTAAAGCATGGCCAGTGGTTGAACCACTTTACTGAGACGTGCCACCTAAAAGGAAGAAAGAAGAAAACTGGGAGGAACACGGGAAAGGACCCCCGCGTTGCCTCGTCGCCTGAGGTTATAAATGCATATGCATGTTAAAAAGTCCATCTCCCTTTCTTTTTTCGTTATTACTAAGAAAAAAAACTCTCTGGCTCCCAAAATTTGTCTTATATTTAAAATTGAAAAAATCCTATTATAAAGCTCAATATGTTTGTATTCTGTATTAATTTTAGTTGTTTCATTCTCGTAATACCCTTATAGTCTTATTTAATGTGGTATTTTCATATATCTTGCATAAAATTTTCATTCCTAGGCATTGAACGGTGTCCGGTGAATAATTTGAGCACCTATTACACCCAGGCTCAGCGCGCACATATAATATTGTTTGTATCTTAATTATTTCTAATTCTAAATATAAATTTTGGTTGTAATGTGCTCCTCCAGTCCTAAATATTTGTATGTAAATGGTCTTATATTTAGAATCAGATAAAGTATATCTGCTAACAAATATAACTTCTAGTCTAAAGATATCACGTTGAAGGGTACGTTATATTCAGGACAGGAGGTAAGATGATATGGTTAAATAAATAAATAAAAAAGTGTGGCTGGCTATTTGTTTGGACTATGGCATTCGCAGATCTAAATATAGCAAGGGGCAATAGGCTCAGCTCCACTTGGGTGCATCGATTCAAGAGTGTTTGGATGAAACCAATCATAGTTTGAAGAATAGTTTCTGGATAATAAATTTTTGTGAAAAAGTGATTCTGAGAAGTGAGACTGTTTGGATAGTTGTTATCAGAAGCACTTTTTATATACCAAATTAATTAAAAACATAAGTGAATATAATAGTTACATAAAGATAGATTTTATAATATATTTTAATTTGAAAGAATAAAATTATTAATAATATATTTTTTATACCAACATAATTAATAATAATTAATAGTGTATATATTTATAAGCTATGAGATAAATATGTTTATAAAAAATAATTGAGGGATGTTAAGTCATATTATTGTTGAGATCTACTCTAACAGATACAATCATACTTTCTAATTTGAGCCAGAAGCAAAATGAATTCATTTCTTCTGAACCATGGTTTGTCAATTTCTTCCCCCGTTTGGCAAGTTTGGAACCAAAACCATGATTTTGAAGGCTAGCCAAACAGGCCCTTATGCATATTATACTACTCACCTTGAAGATTCCTTTTCTATTTTCTTTGACTATAGTAATATTTGTGGTGGGGACCCCTTTTATTGAAAAAAAAAATCTTGTTTCATGTGGGATAAAATATTGAATTTTATTGCGTGTAAAAAATTATCTAGGTAAATTTTTGGAATAAAAAGTATGTAACAGAATTAAAGAAGAGGAATAAATTTAATAAAACTTTGAAATTTATGAGTTTTTATTTCAAAATGTGGTTTTTTTTTTATTTGGGCAAGACAAAGTCTTGAGTTTATTCGGGGGTATTTGGGTAATCCCATAATTACTTTTCAGAAGCATTTTTTTCACAAATCGAAGTAAATTCCTCCACATATTTGTTTCGTATACCGTAAAACACTCTGAAACTATGATTTTGTTCTTATCCAACACCCTAGTCTAAAGTCAGAATGGAACGTAGCCCACTTGTGGTTGCTACAGATCGAAATGTTGGTTTTAACGGGTTTCGTATATCGTAAAACACTTCTAAAATTATTATTTTGTTCTTATCCAAACACCTTAGAATCTAAAGTCAGGAATGAAATGCAGCCCACTAGTGGATGCTGCAAGATTGAAATTAGGGCTGTTCACGGGACAGGACGGGATCGGAACGACCCGTCCCGATGAATAGTAACGG